>NC_083435.1:2353648-2605682 GCF_020745735.1 Hemiscyllium ocellatum
CTACCTACTGTACCTGCATGCTTGCCTTCATTGACTGGTGTACAAGAACACCCAGATCTCTCTGTACTGCTCCTTAACCTAAATTAATTCCATTGAGGTAGTAATCTGCCTTCCTGTTCTTGCCACCAAAGTGGACAACCTTACATTTATCCACATTAAACTGCATCTGACCACTCACCTAACTTGTCCAGGTCACCCTGTAATCTCCTAACATCCACATCACATTTCACCCTGCCACCCAGCTTTGTATCATCAGCAAATTTGCTAATGTTATTGCTAATACCATATTCTATATCATTAACATATCTTGTAAAAAGCTGCGGTCCCAGCACGAATCCCTGCGGTACCCCACTGGTCACTGCCTACCATTCCGAAATGGAGCCGTTTATCACTACCCTTTGTTTCCTATCAGCCAACCAATTTTCAATCCAATCTAGTACTTTGCCCCCAATACCATGTACCCTAAGTTTACTCACTAACCTCCTATGTGGAACTTTATCAAAAGCTTTCTGTAAGTCCAGGTACACTGCATCTACTGGATCTCCCTCATCCATCTTCAGCTTTACATCCTCAAAAAATTCAAGTAGATTAGTCAAGCACGATTTCCCCTTCATAAATCCATGCCGACTCTGTCCTATCCTGTTACTACTATCCAGATGTGCTGTAATCTCATCCTTTATGATAGACTCCAGCATTTTTCCCACCACTGAGGTCAGACTAACTGGTCTATAATTTCCTGCTTTCTCTCTCCCACCTTTCTTAAAAAGTGGTATAACATTAGCCACCCTTCAATCCTCAGGAACCGATCCTGAATCTATCGAATTCTGGAAAATAATCACCAACGCATCCACGATTTCCCGAGCCACCTCCTTCAGTACCCTGGGATGTAGACCATCAGGCCCCGGAGACTTATCAACCTTCAGACCTAACAGTCTCTCCAACACCAAATCCTGGCAAATACAGATTCTCTTATGTTCAGGTCCTTCAGTCACTGTTACCTCAGGGAGATGCTTGTGTCTTCCCCAGTGAACACAGATCTGAAGTACCCATTTAATTCTTCTGCCATTTCTTTGTTCCCCGTAATATATTCCCCTGTTTCTGTCTTCAAGGGCCCAATTTTAGAGACAAGAGAAAACAATGGAGTTTTCGTAAAATGAATTGTAAGACAGTGATTTGATACTCAAACTAACCATGAACTGCTACCATGACATCATCATTTACGTAATTATGACCCCTTTCCCAGGGAATATCATTGGATGAGCCTGTTGTCAATCGTGTTACCATATTACAGTTGATTGGATTTTTCTTGTAATTAAGAACACTTTCTCAGGAAATATCATTGGATCAACCTGCTGTAAATCATATCACCTTATTACATTTGTAATTAAGGCTGTACTATCTCTTAAAAAACATTTAGATAATGTGTAATTTTCGAATGTAATTGTGCCATTTTCCACGGAACACAGAAGCTTTTAACCTCCGTGTTGCTGGACAAATCTGCACCAGGCTACCTTAATTTATTAAACTGGTAACCTTGCTTTTAGCAGATCGTATACCTAGTGATTCTTTTGACTGAGGCCCTGCAAGGGGGTGCGGATTTTCACAGTCAGTCCCACTCCCCAGAGTCCCACATAAAGTCATTCCTCAGCAAAGCATCAGATCAAGTTCACACTGTCAAAGAAAACTCTTAAGCCATTTTGTTTTGTTATTTTAAATGGAAAAGCCATTTGTGGTGAATAAAAATCTACATATACTTGTTGCTTCTGACAACAGCTGAAATTCAAATTTTAGATCCTCAACTAGAAATGCTGTGCAAAGAGCCAGCACATGCACGATGGGCCGAACAAACTCTTTTATTACTTCAATGGCTCCAGGGCATATCCAGACAGAACTAGCCAAATGTAGCTTTCTGGACAGACGCGTCTACTATTCTGGACCAGAGCAGATCCTTTCAGAATGTATTCGGAAGGTTCCCTAGATCTTACCTTTCTCCGGCTTGAAAGGTAAATGTAAGGTGCTGCATTCCAGATGCAACTGAATTGGTCAAACTGCCTGACGTTATGCGGTGAACTACCAGAGCGTCTGGGAGGGAGGGGAACAGTCTCTGTGTCTGAGAGGAGCACTCTTTATATCTGTGTCTGATCCCTGACAGCTCAGCAACTGTGACCAGGAGGTGGGATCTCAGTGTCCTCCTCCTCTCCTGTCCATCTTCCCTCCCATCTATCTGCTCCACCCTCCACTCTGACCTATCACCAACACCCCTAACCTTCATCTACTTATCACATTCCCAGCTAATTTCCCCCCTGACCCACACTCCTCCCATTTATCTCTAAGCCCCCTTGAGCAACCCCCACCACACCCCTCATTCCTGAAGAAGGGCTTATGCTCAAAACGTCAACTCTCCTGTTCCTCGGATGCTGCCTGACTGGCTGTGCTTTTCCAGCACCACACGTTTTGAATATGAGCTCAGCAACTGTGACCAGGCGGTGGGATCTCTGTGTCCTCCTTCTCCTCCTGAAACAGTTCCCATCGCTGCTTCTCAGAAACCAGCATCACTGAGGGATAGGAAGGCACTGTGTTATCACACTGTGTATGTTGGGGAAGTTCATCCTGAGCAGCTCTGTGATGTGGGACTCCGTGCTCCATGGTCTGTTCCCTGGGATGCATGATTAGAGTGGTGCTGGAAAAGCGCAGCAGGTCAAGCAGCATCCAAGGAAAATTGACATTTTGGGCAAAACTCCCTCATCAGAAATGAGGCTGGGAGTCTCCAGGGCAGGAGGGGAAATGAGGAAACTGGTGAAGTCCACATTGGTGCCATGGGGTTGAAGGGCCCCAAGGTGGAAGATGAGGTATTCTTCTTCCAGGCGTGGGGTGGTGAGGGAGTGGAGATTGAGGAGGCCCAGACCTACATGTCCTCGGTGGAATGGGAGGGGGAGTTGAAATGTTCAGCCACAGAGTGGCGGGGTTGATTGGTGTGGGTGTCCCGGAGATGTTCTCTGAAGCACTCTGTGAGAAGGTGTCTGGTCTCCCCCATGTAGAGGAAACCGAATCAGGAGCAATGGATACAATAAATGACATGTGTTGGAGTGCAGGTGAAACTTTGATAGATGTGGAAGGCTCCTTTGGGGCCTTGGGTGGAGGTGAGGGGGAGGTGTGGGCGCAGGTTTTGCAATTCCTGCAGTGGCAGGGGAAGGTGCCAAGAGGGGAGGGTGGGTTGTTGGGTGGTGTGGACCTAACCAGGTAATCACAGAGGGAATGGTCTTTATGGAAAGCAGTTAGGGGTGGAGAAGGAAGTCTATCCCTGGTGGTGGGGCCCGTTTGTAGGTGGCAGAAATGTCGGCGGATGATGCAATTTATGCAAAAGTTGGTGGGATGGAAGGTGAGGAGCAGGGGTGGTTCTGTCCTTGTTGCGGTTGGAGGGGTGGGGTCGAGGGCAGAGGTGTGGGATGTGGATGAGATGTGTTGGAGGGCATCTTCAACTATGTGGGAGGGGAAATTGTAGTCTTTAAAGAAAGAGGCCATTTGGTGTGCTCTGTGGTGGAACTGTTCCTCCTGGGAGCAGATTCTGCGGAGGTGGAGGAATTGGGAATACGGGATAGCTTTTCTGCAGAAGGTAGGATGGGATATGATGTAATTCAGGTAGCTGTGGGAATCAGTAGGTTTGTAGCAAATGTCAGTGTTGAGTTGGTCATTTTTGATGGAGATGGAGAGGTCCAGGAAGGGGAGGGAGGTGTCAGAGATGGTCCAGGTGAATTTAAGGTCAGAGTGGAATGTGTTGGTGCAGTTGATGAACTGTTCAACCTCCTCTTGGGAGCACGAGGTGGCGCCAATGCGGACATCAATGTCACGGAGGAAAAGGCAGAGAGTGTGGGAGACAGGGACAGAGATAGAATGTGTGAGAGCTCGGGACGCAGAGAGAGTGTTTGAGAGATAAGGATAGAGAGAGCGAGAGAGAAAGAGAGAGAAAGAGAGATAACAGTGGGGAAAGAGCGCAAGAGACAGAGATGGAGAGAATCCATGAGAGTTTACAGAGTGTCAGGCCGTTCCTGTCCAAATGCCCCAGTGAAACATAAGGAGTGTTTGGATAAAAGAATATTCAGTCAGTGCTGTCTGTGACTGTGTACTCAGTTACACACCCAACCTTCCAGACCAGACCATCTAGCTGAGTCTGTGCAAGAGGGAAGATTGTGAGATGTGGATGATGAGAGACAGAGACTTACCTCGATGTTAAAAAATTCTGCTTTGTTCCCTGTGCGAGTGGAATATTTAAATGGAAAGGCTGAACAGGAGGAATTCATCAGCTCACACACAGCATCGCGGCGATCACGTTCAAATGTTTTCTGATGATCCTAACCGTTGGTATTGTGTCACAGTCTTGCAACAGAAACATTATAATTGAGAGATAATTCTGATCCAGCACATCACTCTGTGTTGAGATCAGCGCTTCCTTTGGCACTAAGGCACCACCCACTAATTACTTCACAGACCCGAGCTGGTATTGTTACTGTGGGAAACATTGCCAGGGTTACCATGATATGCGATTGAACACCGAGTACAGTGTGGAATGTCAGGGCACCAGGTGTAGACAGTCAGAGTTCCTGTTCTCCCTGAAACACTCCTGGCTTTTTCATCAAAGGATGCATCTTGACAATTTCCCTGAAAAATATCACCAATTTCCCACATCATTCACTGATTCCTGTGAAATCACAGATTATGGTACTTCGCCTCTCTCGGGCTGTCCATCACATCTCTCTCTCTCTGTGTCTCTCTGTCTGAGTCTCTGTCTGCCCCTATTTCTCTCTGTCTCTTTGTACCAGTCTGTCTGTCTCTGTCTCTGTCTCTGTCTCTGTCTGTCTCTCTCTCTCTCTGTCCATGTCAGCCTCCCTCTGTCTATTTCTGCCTGTGTCTCTGAACCTCTCTCACTGTCCCTGTCTCTGTCATTCTCACTGTTTCAGCCTCTCCTTTTCTGGGCCTGGCCCTCTCTCTGTGCCTCACTGTGTGCTTTATTCACTGCTCTCTCTACTTGTTCTGCCACCTTTAATGATCTGTGCACATATACACACAACCCTCCCTGCTCCTGCCTCACCCTCTTTAGAATTGCCCCTCCCCCATTTTATGTTGTCTCTCAATGTCCTTCCCACCAAAGGGCATCACCTCCCACTTCTCTGCACTGAACCCCATCTCCCCCATCTCTCCCCCTACTCCCCCAAATTGTCAAAGTCCTTTTACAGTCCCACACTGGACTCGCTACAGTTTGAAATTCTTCCTGGTTTGGTGCCATCTTCAAACTTTGAACTTCTCCCCTGCACAGCAAGATCCCAATCATTAATTAATGTCAGGAAAAGCAAAATGCCTAACACTGACCCCTGGGAATCCAGGGAGAAACCGCTCTGCAGTTTGGAGTCAAACAGGGCACTAGCTGAACCGAATTAAATCCAATTGCTGTACAATACCATCTCTGGAAGGACAGGAGCAGACACTCTTGTTGATAAAGTGGATTCTGGGTGGGTGAGATAAGGAGCAAGATATTTGTGGTCTGTCATTAATTATACACCATGTCACCAGGAGAGAACGAACATGAGCTTCCTGCTATTGAGCAAACAGACTGAACAACCTCAGACCCTGAAACCATGCTGCCCGGCTGGTTAAAGTGGTCCCACCTTTATCTATTTACCAACTAACTCATTAACAGCTCCTTCACAATTCCCTTTAACAAGGGGCACATCAGGAAAGATTGTGGAAACATCCTGACGTCAAATCTAGTGTCTGTTTTCAAAATAATTTAGGAGACTGGTGAGACTAACATTTCTTGTAGATGGTGGAGAGGTTTTGGGGAGTCAGCGGTATTCCAGCCTCTGACATGCTCTTGTATCCACTGTGTATATGTTGTGAATATCGTTGAGTTTCTGGTCAATGGTAATCCCCAGGATGTTGTCTCCTTGTTTCTGATCTCTCTACCAAGGAGGAAACTTTCTTCTATTGACCCTGTCAATGTCCAAAACATTCAAGAAACACGATACCATCCAGGGACAAAACAGTACCCGCTTGATTGACCCCACATTCACCAACGTCCACTCCCTCCAGTCGCAGCAGTGCGTACCATTTCCAAGTTGGGCTGGGAAATTCACCGAACATCCTCAGACAGCACCTTCCAAACCCACAGTCAATTTGATCCTAAAAGGACAAGGGCAGGAGATACATGAGACACCACCCCCTTCAGGTTCCTCTCCAAGCCACTCACTATCCTGAGTTGAAGCTGTTTGTCTCTTTTGGTAACTATTTGGAATGATGTTGTAAGACTGAACGTGTCCTCAGGCTGTGGGATTTGGAGAATGATGCAGAAAAATAATTGAAAAACTCTTAAAGACAGATACATTACTCAATGACATACAGATTGAGGAATATGGAATGAACTAATATAGTCAGGAACAGAATTACTATACACTCTAGATTAACATAGCGAAGGCATTTTTCTAACTGCCATTCACTACCTGCCCACTGCCAGATAACAGGTACATCCTGGTCACCTCCATCCTGTTCTGCCTGGGGTGTGAAAAACTTCATTTTGTCAGGTCACTTTTGTACAGGCAAGAGAACAGCTTTTCAAGGGCTCCCAGGGGAAATGTAGGTTCAAAGATTCCCTTATAACAGGAGGAACCAACATCCTCAGCTGGCCAAAAACATCTCCCCATCTCTAATTCATGACAAAGGAGTGAAATGGATACTAGCATCTGTCCTTCTTCAAGAGGAGGATTCAGGCCAGACCATATGGCCAGCAGATACATGGGAACACCACTCCCTGCAAGTTCCCGTCTGAGCCACTCCCCACCCTGACTTGGAAATCATCACTGTTCCTTCAATGTCACCGGGTCACAATTCTGGAACTCTCTCCCCACCAAGGGCATTGAGGGTCTACCAACAACTTATTGCCTCCAGGGGTTTAAGAGGGCAGCACACCGCCACATTTTCAAGGGAGCAATTAGGGATGGACATTAGATGTTGGTCAGACAATGATGCCCACCTCCCACAAATGAATTAAAGAAAATCACTGGTGAACACCCCGACTTTTGAACTTGTGATGGGGGAAGGTCATTGATGAAGCAACTGAAAATGATTGGACCCTGATGAACTCAGGGAAAATTGTACGCTGACACAAACACACACTGCATATTAACCTGAAGGTAATCCTGAATTAGTCCCTTTTTGATTCATATTTCTGAAGCTTTTCTCCATTTAGAAAATAGTCTGTGCCTCTGTTCATCCTACCAAGTGCGCAACCTCACATTTTCCCACATTGTATTCTATCAGCCATTTATCTGTCCACTCTCCCAGCCTGTCCCATTCCTTCTGCAGCCTCCCTGCTTCCTCAACACAGCCTGTCCCTCCACCTATCTCTGTGACATCCACAAGCTTAGCAACAAGGCCCTCAGTTCCTTCCTCCAGATCGTTATTGTATAGCATCAATTGTTATGAATCAAGATTAGAGTGGTGCTGGAAAAACACAGCAGGTCAGGCAGCATCCGAGGATCAGGAAAATCGATATTTCGGGCAAAAGCCCTTCACCAGAAAAATCAAAGTCAATTTTTCCTGCTCCACGAATGCTGCCTGACCTGCTGTGTTTTTCCAGCACCACTCTAATCTTGACTCTAAGCTCCAGTATCTGCAGTAACCACTTTTGTCTTATCAATGGTTATGATCCCAACACTGAGCCCTGTGGAACCCCACTCGTCACTCAGAACCATCCTGTAAAAGAGCCCTTTATCACTGCTGTCTGCCTTCTGCCAGTCAGGCAATCCTTTATCCATGCCAGTACCTTGCCCCTAACACCATGGGCTTATATCTTATTTAGTAAACTCCTGTATGGCAACTTCTCAAAGCCCTTCAGGGAATCTAAATATGTCACATGTGCTGGCTCTGTTTTGTCTAACTTGCTCATTATATCCTCAAAGAATTCTATCGAATTTGTCAGGCATGACCTCCCCGAGATGAAGACCGTTCTTACCATGCACTCTGCAATCTCATCTGTAATAATGGACTCTCGCACCTTACCAATGACTGAGATCAGGCTAACCAGCCGATAGCTTCCTGTCTTCTGCCTCCTTCCCATCTTAAAGAAGGATGTTACATTAGCTATTTTCCAGTTCTCTGGAACCCTCCCTGACGACAGTGCATCACTTCCCATTTCTCTGCCCTGAACCTCATCAGCCTCCCCTCCTCCCCCAAATCCCACACTGATCAATGTGCTTTGGAGTTCTGAACGGCCCCCCTCACATTTTACAATTCTTCCTGGTTTGGTGCCATCTACAAACTTTGAATTTGTCCCCTGCACAGCAAGATCCCAATCATTACTAAATATCAGGAAAAACAAGGATCCCAACATTGACCCCTGGAATTCTGGGGGTTCTTCTCCGCAGTTTCATGTCCCACCAGGCACCAGCTGAGCTAAAATTAAATCCCTTCACTGTACAATCCCATCTCTGGAAGGACAGGAGCACACACTCTTGAGGATCAGGTGGATTCTGGGTGGGTGAGATAAGAGCAAGATATTTGTTGTTAAATATCAATTACTTCCCACACCATCAGGACAGAATTAATTGCTATTGAGTAATCAGATTGCATAACATCAAACCCTGAAACCATGCTGCCCAGCTGGTTCAACTGGTCTCTGAGGAGAGGCACCACTGTACCACCTTTACCTCAGGGTGACAACGTGACTCATTCTTTGTTGTTGTAAATTAACACAACATTTCCCTTGGTAATCGCTCCTCTCTATGTCCAGTGGATTAACCCTCGGGCAAAGAATATCTCGTCAAACAGGAACCACAGAGAATTCCTGAAATTTTCACCATTCAAACGTGATTCCCTAACGCAATAGTTCCTCCAAATCATTGCTTCATCCTGAGCACTCAGTCCTCTGACAGTACAGACACCCACACAGGTCTATAACATTTCACCGAAGACACTGAACATCCTTCTCAGACAAATGAATGAGATCTCTGCAAAGCTCTGAAACAAAATCCACAGCACAGATTTTCTGACAGTTTGGAAATCCCTCAGCACTGACCCCCTGACAGTGCGGCACTCCCTCACCACTGACCCACTGACAATGTGACTTCCCTCAATACTCCTCCTCCTACAGTGTGAGACTCCCTCAGCTGTGACTTTATGACAGTGCGGTGTTTCCTCAGTACTGACCCTGCGACAGTACAGCCGCCCCTCAGTACTGACCTTCCTATTGTGCGGTATTATCCCAGCATTGACTCTCTAACAGTGCAATGCTCCCTCAGCCCTGACCCTCTGACAATGTGGTGGTTCCCCCAAAGCTGACTCTCTGACAGTGCAGCGCTCCCTCAGTACTGACCCTCCGATAATGTGACACTCCTCAGCACTGATCTTCCAACAGTGTGGAAACCCCCTCAGCACTGAGCCTGTGATAACACAATACTCCATTAGCACTGACCCTCTGACAGCGCAGCATTCCACCAGCACTGAACCCCCAACAGGGCAATGCTACCTTCATTCTCACGCTCCGAGAGTGTGACACTGCGTCAGCACTGAGCCTCTGAGAGTGTGGCACTCTGTCAGCACTGACCCTCCCACAGTATGGTCTATCTGTAACCCTGTGCGGTTCCCCTTCGGGGCCTATTGTGGGTGTTTCATCAATCAAAGCCTTGGAGTGAGGTAGGGGCTGGTTTATCGACACCCCACATCCCTCAGATGTGCTGCATGTCAAAACATGAACACAACCTGCTGCCTGTGAATGCAGTGAGAGGGTGGGGATTAGGTGTCACTATCTCCTGAATAGTTTGTGAGAGGTCACGGCTGTGGGAATAGATGGTTCCCATTGGAACTCAGTGGGAGATTGACATTGAATCATCATTGTTTGTACAAAGCCAGGACTCTCAATTTCTCTTGGTCTCGATCCTGGAGCCTGTGATGAAATGTGTGTGCTTTCTGTATTTACTAACATTGGGAGCATAATTAGCATGAAAACACCAATGTGGTAATTATAGTAGGGGGTGTCAACTTCCCCAGCATGACTTGAGATGGTCATCATGGAAGAAGGGTCACGAGACTCGAAACGTTAACTCTGTCTCTCTCTGTAGTATGTAGGAGACCTAATGAGTTTCGCCAGAACTTTCTGATATTTTCAGATCTTCTAATTCCCCAGATCTTTATTTTATTGTACACACTCCAGATCACATCAGCCTGAGAGCTGTCTAATTTCCTGCTTCACATTCCTCAGTCCCACCATGAGCTGGTATTGGGAATTGAGAAGGTGTTTACAGGGAAAAGGTTTGCAGGGCCGAGGGAAAAGGAAGGTGGTGAGGTACAGGACTAATTCTGGTTAATGTTTCAGATCTAGTGACACTTCTTCCATGATGACCATCTCAAGTCATGCTGGGGAAGTTGACACCCCCTACTATAATTACCACATTGGTGTTTTCATGCTAATTATGTTCCCAATGTTAGTAAATACATAAAGCACTCATATTTCATCACAGGCTCCAGGATCGAGACCAAGAGAAATTGAGATTCCTGGCTTTGTACAAACAATGATGATTCAATGTCAATCTCCCACTGAGTTCCAATGGGAACCATCTATTCCCACAGCCGGGACCTCTCACAAAGTATTCAGGAGATAGTGACACCTAATCCCCACTCTCTCACTGCATTCACAGGCAGCAGGTTGTGTTCATGTTTTGACAGAGATATACCCGGTACATCTGACAGGGGGTGGGGGTTCAAAAAACCAGCCCTTACCTCCAACCTCATTGTTGACCTCAATCTTTACTCCGAGGCTGTGAGTGATGGTGCAACCACAATAGGCCAGGAAGGGGAACAGCACAGGGATACAGATAGACCATTCTGTGGGAGGGTCTGTGCTGAGGGAGTGCCAAACTGTCAGAGGGTCAGTATTGAGTGTGCGCCTCACTGTCAGAGGGTGGGTGCTGAGGGAGTACTGCAGTCTCGGAGAGTCAGTGCTGAGGGAATGCCGCATTGTCAGAGGGTCAGTTCTGAGGGAGTGCTGTACTGATGGAAGGTCAGTGCTGAGGGAGTGCACTGTTGGAAAGTCAGTATTGAGGGAGTGCCCAGTGACCATAGAGTCACTGCTGAGAGAGTGCAGCATTATGGGAGTGTCTGTACTGAGGGAATGCTGCACTGTCGGAGCGTCAGCATTGAGGGAATATCACGCTGTCATAAAGTCACTGCTGAGGTAGTACTGCCCTGTTGGAAGGTCAGTGCTGAGGGAGTGCTGCACTGTCAGAGGGTCTGTGCTGTGGATACTGTTTCAGAGCTGTGCAGGTATATTGCTAGTTTGTTTGTGAAGGGTTTATGGTGTATTCTGAGCTGGTGAAATAGTATAGACGTTACAAATCACACAACACCAGATCTTGTCCAACAGGTTTAATTGGAAGCACTTGCTTTTGGAGTGCTACTCCTTCATCAGATGGCTGTCCAAATCATGTTATCGAGGTGTGTGAGTCTCTGTACTGTCAGAGTACTGAGTGCTCAGGGTGAAACAAAGAGTTCCAGCAGCTATTGCAATCGGGAGTTGTGTTTGAATGGTGAACATTTCAGAAATTCCCTGTGGCTCCTGTTTAATGAGGTATTTTTTGCCTGAGGATTAATTTGACAGATATCAGGAAGAGCGATTACCCAGAGCAATGTTGTGTTTATTTATAACTACAGAGAATGAGTCACGTTGTCACACTGAGGTAAAGGTGGTACAGTAGTCCCTTCCCTCAGAGACCAGTTGAACCAGCTGGGCAGTATTGTCTCGGGGGTTGATGTTGCGACTCTGGCCTGGTGTCTTCTATCACGGAGGTCTTAGACGACAGAACACGCGAGAGGCTGGACCAGCTGCTATCTCTGGATGAGCTGACCAAGGCCCTCGAGTCCTTCAAAAAGAATAAAACTCCAGGAAGCAACGGCTTACCGGTCGAGCTCTATTCTGCTCTGTGGGACTTGATTGGCCAGGACCTGCTGGAGGTGTATGTCAGTATGCTTCAGGCAGATACCATGAGTGAATCCATGAGGAAAGGCATCATCACCCTCATCTACAAGCGGAAGGGGGAGAGGGAGGAACTCAAAAATTGGAGACCAATTTCACTGTTGAATGTGGATTACAAAATTCTGTCAAAGGTTATCGCCAACTGGGTCAGGTCTGCTCTGGGGTCGGTGATTCTCCCTGACCAAACCTCTGCTGTGCCGGGCAGGAAGATCGCTGAGAGTCTCGCACTCCTCAGGGATACGATCGCCAACGTGCAGGACAGAGGGTTGGACACCTGCCTGATCAGCCTGGACCAGGAGAAAGCCTTTGACAGGATATCACACAGGTATATGAGAGACGTTCTCTCCAAAATGGGCTTTGGGGAGGGAATCTGCAATTGGATCAGACTGCTCTACACCAACATTGTCAGTGCAGTCTCAATCAATGGATGGGAATCAGATAGCTTCCCAGTCAGATCTGGAGTCAGACAGGGCTGCCCTCTCTCTCCTGCCTTGTTTGTGTGCTGCATAGAGCCATTTGCCGAGTCCATCAGGAAGAATGCGAGCCTGAGAGGGGTGACTATTCCTGGCAGCGGGGGCCTGCTCGTTAAGGCCTCCCTGTACATGGATGACATCGCCGTTTTCTGCTCGGATCCGCTGTCCGTGCACAGACACATGGGCATATGTGACCAGTTCGAACGGGCCTCGGGGTCCAAGGTAAACCGAGGCAAGAGCGAGGCTATGCTCTTCAGGAACTGGGCCGACCAATCCTCAATCCACTTCACCGTCAGGACCGACCACCTGAAGGTGCTGCGTATTTGGTTTGGGGGTGCTGGGATGTGCGCCAAGTCTTGGGACGAGCTTATCAGCAAAGTGAGGCAGAAACTGGGCAGATGGAAGCTATGGTCGCTCTCCATCACGGGAAAAAACCTGGTCATCAGATGAGAGGCACTGTCATTGCTTTTGTACATGGCACAGGTCTGGCCTATTCCCAGAACCTGTGCCGTTGCAGTCAACCGGGTTATCTTCCAGTTAATATGGAGATCAAAGATGGACCGGGTCCGGAGGGACTCGCTGTACAAAGATCTGGGCAACAAGGGAAAACATACACCCAATGCCACCCTCACCCTGATGGCCACCTTTGTGTGTGGCTGCATCAAGCTGTGCGTGGATCCCCGGTACGCAAACACCAAGTGTCACTCCGTACTGAGGTTCTACCTGTCCCCGGTGTTGCAAAGGATGGGCCTGGCCTCGCTGCCGCGGAACGCTCCGAGTAGTTGGACCGTTCCGTATCTTTCGTGGAGAAGTTTATGAAGAAAAACACCTTTGACCACAAGTCCATCAGGAAGTGGTCAGTGCATAGTGTCCTCGAGACCTTTCGGGAAAAGGAGAGGTCGGATCCTATCGAGTGGTTCCCTGAGCAGACTGTCAAAGCCATTTGGCAGAATACCTCATCGCCAGAACTTTCCAACAAGCACTAAGACATAGCTTGGCTGGTGGTGAGAAGGGCTCTGCCTGTGAGATCATTTATGCACGCCCGGACTCTCAGCCGCACCGCACACTGCCCTCGAAGCAGCTGCGGGGGGGAAGAGACTGTCACACACCTCCTCCTAGAATGTGCCTATGCAGAGGACGTCTGGAGAGGAATACAGTGTGTTGGTCGAGGTTCGTCCCGAGCAGCGCCGTGACGCGGAACTCCGTGATCCATGGCCTGTTCCCCGGGACGCACACCGAGACGAACATCAACTGCGCCTGGAGGATCATCAACTCGGTGAAGGACGCTCTCTGGGTGGTCCGAAACCTGTTGATCTTCCAGCTGAAGGAGTTGACACCAACTGAGTGTTGCAGACTGGCACATTCCAAGGTCCAGGACTACGTGTTGAGGGACGCGCTGAAGCTTGGGGCAGCTGCCGCCAAGGCGCGGTGAGGAAAGACCACCGTGTAACATCTATCTGCCTCAGAAGAACAGGGGGCCCATGCAGTCAGTTGGGCTCTGCTGACACCTCAGCTCAAACTGTAATCGTACCGACCTGTAAATAGGAATGATTACTCTGTTTTGGTATGGAAAGAAATGGAATGTTTACTTATGTACGGTATGTCCAGTTGTATAGATCAAAGTATTTATGAATAAAGTATATTTTTGAAATAAAAAAAAGTCTTTCTATCCCCGGAGCCCCGGTATTTCCTTGTGCAATAAACTCAGTCATTGAACCCCAAAAACAAAATGAAGGACATGGATAGGATCAATAGACAAAGTCGTTTCACTGAGGTGGGAGAGTGCAGAACTAAAGGGCATAGGTTTGGGAAACAGGGGAAAGATATAAAAGGAACCTGAGGGGCAATGTTTTCACACAGAGGGTGGTGCATGTATGGAATGAGCTGCCAGAGGAAGTGTTGGAGGTTGGTATAATCGCAGCATTTAAAAGACATCTGGATGGGAAAATGAATAGGAAGGGTTTAGATGGATATGAGCCAAGTGCTGGCAAATGGGACTAGTTTAGGTTAGAATATTTGGTTGGCATGGACAAGTTGGACCGAAGGGTCTGTTTCCATGCTATACATCTCCATGACCCTTTGACTCTATGACCTGCGGATTAATACCTGGGCAAACATTGTCCAGTCAAACAAGAACAACTGAGTTAAAAATCACACAACACCAGGTTATAGTCCAACAGGTTTCATTGGAAGCACTAGCTTTTGGAGCGCTGCTCCTTCACCTTCACCAGCCCTCCGAAAGCTAGTGCTTCCAATTAAATCTTTAGGAACAACAGAGACTTCCTGAAATGTTCATCACTGCTGACCCTCAGACAGTGTGGTACTCCATCACTACTGACCTTCTGACAGTGCAGCACTCCCTCAGTGAAACAAAGATTGGAAATTGTAAGAAAAAAAAGCCAAAGTCTTCCTGAGTGATCCAGGAGAATATTGACACCAGAACAGTTTGTTATACACAGACACAGTTAGTGAAGCATTCCTGTATCATCAACAACAAATGCTGGAGATCCCAGCGGGTCAGGCAGTGTCCATGGAGAGGGAACAAGCTAACGTTTCGAGTTTAGATGGCTCTTCATCAGAGCTGATGTGAAATGTGGAAGGGACAGGATTTATGCCATAGCTTGGTGGGGTGTGGGGGTGGATAATGGATGCAGAGTACTGGTGGAGAAAAGATGTTGATAATTCAGATAAAGTGATAGAAATGTGAGAATGGCAGAACAACGGTGTGTCTCCTGCCAGACTGGAAAGGACAGACACTAGGATGGTGGGGGGGGGGGGGGGGGGGGGGGAGGGGAGAGAGGACATGGTAACAAGCTCAAACAAAGGGAAGAAATGGTTCACAGTTTGAATGTTTTGAACTCAATCATAAGTCCAGAAGGCTGGAAAGTGCCAAGTCTGAAGATGAGATATTGTCCGTCCAGTTTGCGCTGTGATTCACTGGAATACTGCAACGTGCTGAGGACAGACATGTCGGCATGTGAGCAGGATGCTGTGGTAAAATGACCAGCTACAGGAAGATTTGGGTCTTGTTTGTAAATAGACCAGAGGTGTTCTGCAAAGCAGTCACCCAGGATGTATTTGGTGAAAAGTCATCTCAACTCAAACCGTTACCTTGGTCTCTCTGCATGGATGCTGTCTGACCCAGTGTGAGTTCCAGCATTTGTTGTTATCAGTACAGGTTCCAGCATCTACAATAATTAGCTCTGACATTCCTGTATCGTCTTTGTGTGTGAAACAAACAAACATTGGGAATTTGTAAAACCAGACCAAGGCATCTCTTGCATTTATATATATCTGAGGCACTGGGAGGATCGATAACTGAATGGGCCCCAGTTAATTTCAGCAGAGAGATCTCAGACAGTAATGTTCCCTCCCAGTCTGGGAACACTTCAGCGGTCAGGGACATTCAGCCTTGGATCTTCAGGTGACCATCATCCAAGGTGCACTTTGGTATACGCTACAACGCAGAGTGGCCGAGCAGAGGCTGATAGCCTCAACTGGAATGGCCTCAACCGGGACATGGGGTTAATGTCACAGTACACGGACCCCACCACACACACACACACACACACACACACACACACAGCCTATGAGGGGAATTTGCATTTACAGATACATTTTATTTTGTTCAAAGTACATAATCTGTAGGCAGTCAGTCCATTGACATTTTATCAATTCCTACTTTGCTAATGGAACCATTCTGACTCAACCAGTCTGTGATATGGACAGGCAGCAACCTCAGGCAGCATCCAAGGAATCCTGACAAAGAGCTTAATCTCGAAATGTCCACTCTCCTCCTCCTCGGATGCTGCCTGACCAGCTGTGCTTTTCCAGCACTACACTTTTCACTCTGATCTCTAGCAGCTTCACTTTCTCCTAAACTCTAACCACACAACTTTAATGCATTGTCTGAGCTAAGATGTCACCTTTGAAAACAAAAACATAATCCTGAAGTTATCGTGCAATGAGACTGAAAAGAAATTCTGGGATTTACATGAATTGAAACCTGCAAACACATTCTAAGTGATGAAAGACTGAACAGCAATCTCGGTTTGCTCAATACATCGCATCAACTGTATGACACTTTGATCTTTTACCATAAACTCTGTGTCCTATGACCCTGCCTCATTAGCTACCTGATAAAGGAACATCACTCCAAAAGCTTGCACATCCAAATAAACCTGTTGGACTATAACCTGGTGTTGTGTGTTTTGTTCTCCACAGTTGCACTACTTTAACAAAATGACATCAAATGCTCAGAGAGTCAGTAGTAGAGAGATGGGCTGAACAGCCACCATTGCACCACCATACCTTTGCGATTCTCTGATTTGGTGCGTTCCCACCTCCCCCAACTCTCCCTCAATCCCCAACCTTCCTGCCATAAGGACAAGTCTTGACCCTGGAAAACAACCTGCTGATTAAATCTGATTCTCGGAAAATTCCCCGTGTAATTCCAATTACCCTGAATCCCGGAGCTCCCTCTGTAGTGTCACTGTGACTATCCCGTGTTCAGACACCACATGGAATACTGCCAGTCCCCACCACCTTCTCCAGGGGCCGTGAGGAACGTGAGATTAAAGCTGAACCCACACAGTGACAGCTACATTTCCCCAAGTCACTTATTGAAAAGAAAATGGAGGAGATTGTCAGGACTGGAGCTGGAGGATTCACTGTCTCTCTCTACTCCTGTAACAAATCAAAACCCTTCCTTTACTCCAGTGACCAGAATCTCCAATCCAATATCTTCTAAAAAGATCAATTCTAAATAAACATACTCACTATAGAGTCACAGAGTTGTACAGCATGGAAACAAACCCTTTGGTCAAACTGGTACATGAATTACAGATATTCGATATGAACCTCATACCATTTGCCAACACTTGGTCCACATCCCCCTAAATCCTTCTTATTCCTTTACCCAACAGGATGCCTTTGAAGTGTTGTCATTGTACCAGCCTCCACCATCTCCTCTGGCAGCTTGTTCCATATGCACACCACCCTCTGTGCGAAACATGTGCCCCTCAAGTCCCTTTTAAATCTTCCCCACTCACCTTAAACCCATGCGCTCTAGTTTTGGACACCCTACCCTAGGTAAAAGACCTTAGCTGTTCACCCTATCCATCCCTCTCATGGTTTTATAAACCTCTATAAGGTTGCCCCTCACCCTCTGATGCTCCAGGGAAAATAGCCCCAGCTTATTCACCCTCTCCCCCTAGCTCTAACCATCCAACCCTGGCCCCATCCTTTTAAATCTTCTCTGAACTCTTTCAAATTTCACAATATCCTTCCTACAGCAGGGAGACCAGAATTGGATGCAGTATTCCAAACGTGGCCTCATCAATGTTCCATACAGTCTCAACATGACCTCCCAACTCCTATATTCAAGGCTCTGACCAAAGCTTATTATCAAAGTCTAACATTAACTGAAGATGCAATAACTGTTTATCACAAAGTCAAGTAACGTACACATCTAAATAGCGATCCCTCTCAACATCCCCAAAACACACCAACATAATCGCAATCAAATCCAAAAGAACTGGTGATGCTGTAAATCAGAAACAAAAACAGGAGTTGCTGGAAAAACTCAGCAGGTCTGACAGCATCTGTGGAGAGATATAAAAAGAGTTAGCACTTCTGAGGAAGGGTCACTAGACCTGAACTGTTAGCTCTAATTTCTCTCCACAGAGTTGCCAGACCTGCTGAGCTTTTCCAACAATTTTCTGTGGAAAAAGTGAGGACAGCAGATGCTGGAGATCAGAGCTGAAAAATGTGTTGCTGGAAAAGTGCAGCAGGTCAGGCAGCATCAAAGGAGCAGGAGAATCGACAATTTGGGCATAAGCCTTCCTGAAGAAGGGCTTATGCCCGAAATGTCAATTCTCCTGTTCCTTGGATGCTGCCTGACCTGCTGCACTTTTCCAGCAACACATTTTTCAGCAACAATTTTGTGTTTTTCTCTTTCACGCAATTTCACTCTTCATGAAATCAGAAAAACCAATATTCTCTGCAGGGACTGTATCTGTGAAAGTAAGAACACTCCAGCCAATAGGTCATTCTTGAAGATAGAAAGATGAAGCATAAAATCTTTCAAAGTTTGTCACCTCTGTGTTCTTACACATGTGGCCATCACTGATCACACACACACAGGGCTGTCCCCGGGATCTATCAGCTTGTTCAGGGAAATACAATTGAGAAGTTCATTCGATCACTCTTTCAGAAGGAAGGGAAAGGTTTCATCCTGAACTCAACAAGTGGGTTGTTTCTTTCACCAACCATGGGAGTGATCAGATGGGGAGCCCTTCCTCACAGGCTTTATGTCCCTCAGCTAATTACAGACATAAAGCACTCTCTCCATCAGTTACAGTACAAACAGCCACAGCACAGTGTATAGTACAGCAAGCAGTGAGCACAAGTCATGTCATTTCATGGAAGTTTGGTTTTTAGAAAAGCAGTGCCTGTGACCTTGAAAGAAACCACTCGAGGTGTTCCCACAAAATGTAAAATATTTTCCACAATCCTCTAAAATGCAAGTTTTCAAATAAACATTAAATCACCAGTGTCCGCATATTAAATGGGAACACCATTCCCAGTAAGATCCCTATGAAACCACTTTTGATTCTGACTTGGAAATATATCTCCGTTCCTTCAGTGTCGTTGTTTCGAGTGTGTGTGTGTGTGTGTGTGTGTGTGTGTGTGTGTGTGTGTTACTGTGTAGGTGTCCACATTTGTACATGAATATCTGTGAAAATGCAGACCTTTACGTTCCATGTTGATGTTTGTCTCAGGGCATGTCCATATTTGTACCTAAAGCAAACAGAAAGTGAAAATTATTGGGAAGCCACAGGATTGGGAAGCTTTTGAAAACCAACAGAGGATAACTAAAAAAGCAATAAGGAAAGAGAAGATGAAATCTGAGAGTAAGCTAGCTCGTGATATAAAAGGAGATTGGAACAAGTTTTTTGTAAATATATAAAGTAAGAGACACAGAAGAGTGGACATTGAATTGTTGGAAAATGAGGATGGAGAAGTCATAATGGGGAACAAATAAACAGAGAGGGAACTGAACAGATGCTTTGCATCAGTTTTCATGGTGGAAGATACCAACAGCATATTCGATCATTTACGGACATTGTCCCCCAAGGGTTCCTTCACCTTAATCTCCCTAATCCAGTCTGCCTCATGACACATCACTGAATCCAGAACTGTCTGTTCACTTTTAGGATCTGCCACAGGTTCCCCTCCCTCCACCTTGTCTCAGTCGATTCCGTCGAACTCAGCACCGCCCTCCTAACCTGCAATTTTCTTCCTGACCTCTCCGCCCCCACCCCACTCCGGCCTATCGCCCTCACCTTGACCTCCTTCCACCTATCGCATCTCCATCGACCCTCCCCCAAGTCCCTCCTTCCTACTTTTTATATTAGCCTGCTGGACACACTTTCCTCATTCCTGATGAAGGGCTTTTGCCCGAAACGTCGAATTTCATGTTCCTTGGATGCTGCCTGACCTGATCCACACAGAGCCAATCCCATTGGAGCATAGAACATAGATATTCACAGCACAGTACAGGCCCTTCGGTCCTCGATGTTGCACCGACCTGTAAAATTAATCTGATGCTCATCTAACCTACACTGTTCCATTATTATCCATATCTATGTCCAATATCCATTTAAATGCCTTTAACATCAACGAGTCTACCAGTGTTGCAGTCAGGCCATTCCACACTCCTACTGCTCTCTGAGTGAAGAAACTACCCCGAATATCTGTCCTAAATCTATCACCCCTCAATTTAAAAACCAGATCCGTCACATTATCCTTCACCATCCAAGGAAAAAGGCTCTCACTGTCCACCCTCTCTCACCTTTTGATTATCTTATATGTCTCGATTAAGTCATCTCTCAACCTTCTTCTCTCCAATGAAAACAGCCTCAGTTCCCTCAGCCTTTCCTCGTAAGACCCTCCTTCCATACCAGGCAACATCTGAGCAAATCTTCTCTGAACCCTTTGCAAAGCTTCCACATCCTTCCTATAATGAGGTGACCAGAACTACACGCAATGTGCGGACTTACCAGTGTCTTGTACAGCTGAAGCATGACCTCATGCCTCTGAAACTCAATCCCCCTGGGTGGCAACTTTCAGGGATTTATGTACCTGGACACTCATGATCTCTCAGTTCATCTAAACTACCAAGATTTCTACCATGAGTCCAGTACTCTGCATCCCCGTTACTTCTTCCAAAGTGAACTACCTTACACTTTTCCACATTAAACTCCACTTGCCACTTCTCAGCCCAGCTCTGCATCTAATCTATGTTCTTCTGAAACCCACAACATCCCTTGGCACTATCCACAACTCTGCCTTCCTTAGTGTCATCTGCAAATATACTAACCTATCCTTCCACATCCTCCTCCAGATCATTTATAAAAATGACAAACAGCAGTGGCCCCCAAACAGATCCTTGTGGCACACCACTGGTGACGGAGCTCCAGGGTGAACATTTTCCATCAAAGAAGAACAAAGAACAAAGAAAATTTACAGCCAAGGAACAGGCCCTTCGGCCCTCCAAGCCTGAGCCAATCCAAATCCGCTGTCCAAACCTGTCGCCCAATTCCTTAGCATCTGTCTCCCTCTGCTCCCCACCTCCACAAGCATCTGTCCAGATGCACCTTAAATGAATCTACCGGGCCTGCATCTACAACCACTGCTGGCAACACGTTCCAGGCACCTTCCTCCCTCTGTTTACCGTATTTGCCGCGTGTATCCCCCGTAAATATTTCACCTCTCACCTTGAAAACGTGACCTCTTGTTATTGAATCCTTCACCCTGGGGAAAAGCTTATCTCTATCTATCCTGTCGATATCCTTCATGATTTTGCAGACCTCAATCAAGTCCACCCTCAATTTCCTTTTTTCTAATGAAAACAATCCTCATGTACTCAACCTCCTTTCATAGCTAGCAACTTCCATACCAGGCAACGTCCTTGTAAACCTTCTCTGAACCCTCCCCAAAGTGTCCATTTTCTTTTGGTAATGTGGCACCCAGAAATCAACCACCAGAAATCAACTACTCCCCTCTGTCTTCTTTCAGTGAGCCAACTTCTGATCCAAACCACTATATCACGTTCAATCCTGAAACTCCGTATTTTGTGCAATAGCCTACCGTGTGGAACCTTATCAAACACCTTACTGCAATCCATATACACCAAGGCAACTGCTTTATCTTCATCCACCTGTTTTGTCACCTTCTCAAAGAACTCAATAAGGTTAGTGACCTACTCTTCACAAAACTGTTTTGACTATCCCTAACCAAATTATCCCTTTCCTGATGATTATGCTTATGCTCGAAACGTCGCTCTCTTATTCCTGATGAAGGGCTTATGCTCGAAATGTCGAATTCTCTATTCCTGAGATGCTGCCTGGCCTGCTGTGCTTTAACCAGCAACACATTTGCAGCTGTGATCTCCAGCATCTGCAGACCTCATTTTTTACTCGATTATAAATCCCACCTCATTTTAACTTTTCCAACACCTTACCCACAACCGAAGGAAGACTTTCTGGCCTATAGTCATCAGGGTTGTCCCAACTCCCATTCTTAAACAAGGGAACAGCATTTGCTGTCCTCCAGTCTTCTGGCACTGCTCCTGTCGACAATGACAACATTAAGATCAAAACTAAAGGCTCTGCAATCTCCTCCCTGGCTTCCCAGAGAATTCGAGGATAAGTCCCATTCTGCCCAGGGGTTTTTATCTGTTTTCATATCCAAAATTGCTAAAATGTCCTCTTTATCAACCTCAATCCCATCTAATAGCACTGCTCCTATTCTTTTTCTACTCAATCTTTTATTCCTGATATACCTATAGAAGGCCGTAGGGTTTTCCTTGATCCTGTCTGCTAACAACTTCTCATGTCCCCTCCTGGTTTTTCTTAGCCCTCTCTTTTAAACTTTTCTGGCTAACCTATAACTCTCAAGCGCCCTATATAAGCTTTCACACCTCATTCTCACATAAGCCTTCTTCTTCCTCCTGACAACATCTTCAACTTCTTTAGTAAACCATGGCTCCCCCTCTCGACCACTTCCTCCCTGCCTGATAGACATTTGCTTATTAAGGACCCGCAGTAGCTGCTCTTTGAATAAGCTTCACATTTTAAGTGTGTCCATCCCCTGCAGTTTCCTTCCCCATCCCCTGCATCCTAAATCTTGCCTAATCACCTTTCCGCCAGCTACAACTCTCGCTCTGTGGTATATACCTATCCCTGCCCATTGCTGTTGTAAACATAACCAAATTATGGTCACTATCGGCAAAGTGCTCACCTGCCTCCAAATCTAACATCTTGCTGGGTTCATTCCCCAATACCAAATCCAATATGGCATCACTCCTTGTTGGCCTGTCTACACACTGTGTCAGAAAACTCTCCTGCAGGCATTGAACAACAACTAACTCATCTAAACTACTTGAATATAATATTCCCAGTCAATATTGGGGAGGTTAAAGACCCCCATAATAACTACCCTGGAGCACCTCCCTCCTTTCCCAGTACGGATCCCAATGCCCCATGAATTCAAACCCATTTATCCCACACCAATCTTTGAGCCATTCGTTAACCTCTTTAATCTGATTGATCCTGTGCCAATTAACCCGTGGTAGTAATCTAGAGATTATTCCCTTTTTGGTTCTGATTTTTAATTTAGCCCCTGGCTGTTCACATTCCCACAGTAGAAATGTTTTCCTCGTTCTCCCAATATCATTTGAACTGACATGGACCACAACAACCGGATCTTTCCACTCCCATTCCTAATTCCCCTGGAGCCCAGATTAGATCTGTTGAACGTGGGCATCAGGCAACACAGCCTTCAGATTTCTCAATCCTGCCCACAGAGAGCAGTGTCCATTCCCCTGACAATACTATCCCCAATTACATTCATATTTCTCTTTTCTCCCCTCCATCTTGGATGGCTGTATCAGGACCATCATCCTGTCCCACAGGATTATGATCAGTTTGCTAACGCTCCCTCCAGCCCACACTCTCATCCACACAGAGAGCAAGAATCCCAAATCTGATCGACAAACTCCCTCAGTACAACCTCCTGGATCCCTGAACCTGCCTTGTTCATAGTCACACCCTCCTGTCCCTGACCACTGACCAAATATGAAGCAATTAATCAAAGGTGTGTGACTGCCTCCTGAAACACAGCATTCAGGTAACTCTCCCCGTCCCTGATGTGTGACAGTGTTTGGAGCTCAGACTCCAGCTCATCAGCTGTGAGCCAGAATTCCTCAAACCACCAACACTTGCTCCAGATGTGGTCCCTTTGAAGCACAATGGGCTGTACCAGCATCTCCACCATCCAGGTATAATACATCCCCTGGCCCTGCAACTCCATTTCATTTACTCAGCTCTTAATTTGGTTTTTAAACATTTCCAGAATAAAAACAAGGACTGCAGATGCTGGAAACCAGATTCTAGATTAGAGTGTTGTTGGAAAAGCACAGAAGTTCAGGCAGCATCCGAGGAGCAGGAAAATCAACGTTTCGGGCAAAAGCCCTTTAAATGTTTGCGACTCACCTTGTACTTTGTGACCTGTAAATATTTTCACAATACATCTGAAATTTGAAATTTATAAAACAGTTAAATTCGTAGCAGTTGGCAACCAATGAACTTACAGTTTTTCTGTGAGGTCACGTTTTCATTTGTGCTGAGTCCCAGATCCTGGGAATTAAAAAAACCTTACAAAGTATGATCCAAACACCATAATGGAGAGAGACAGAGATGGAGAGGGGCAGGGTATCCTATAGTGTGGAAACAGGCCATTCTGCCCACACTGACCTCCTGAAGAGCATCCCACTGAGACCCAACCCCCCCAACCATGTAATCCCACATTTCCAATGTCTAAACCATCTCGCCTGCATATCCCTGGAAACTATGGTCAACTTAGCATGGTCAATCCACCAAACGTGCACATCTTTGGATTATGGGAGTTAACCAGAGCACCCGGAGGAAGCTCACACAGACAGAGAGAGGCTGTGCAAACTCCACACAGACAGTCACCTGAGGCTGGAATCAAATCCGGGTCCCTGGCGCTGTGAGGCAGCAGTGCTAACCACTGAGCTACCATCCCACCCTCTCCAGTGTGAGAGAGGGACAGAGAGAGAGAGTGTGAAAGGGAGGGACAGAGGGAGGGGGACTGAGAGAAGGCACAGGGAGAAAGAGAGAGCGGGTTGTGAGTTCATGGAATGCCCTGCCAGTAGCAGTGGTGGACCCTCCGTCTTTATGGTCATTTAAGCAGGCATTGGATAAGCATATGGAGGTTATTGGGCTAGTGTAGGTTAGGTGGGCTTCGGTCGGCGCAACATCGAGGGCCGAAGGGCCTGTACTGCGCTATATTTTCTATGTTCTATGAGATAGGGACAGAGAGAGAGTGTGAGAGAGTTAGGGACAAAGATAGAGGTAGTGAGAGAAGGGATAAAGAGGGAGTGAGAGAGAGGGAGTGAGAGATAGGGACAGAGGGGGAGGGACTGAAAGAAGGCACCGGGAGAGAGAGAGAATATGATAGATAGGGACAGAGAGAGTGTGTGTGTGAAAGAGAGGGACAGAGGGAGAGGGACTGAGAGAAGGCACAGGGAGAGAGAGAGTATGGGAGATAGGGACAGAGACAGAGTGTGTGAGAAATAGGGACAGATATAGAGGTAGTGAGAGAGGGACACAGAGATAGTGTGTACAAGTGTGGAACAGAGAGTGTGAAAGGTAAGGACAGAGAGAGAGGGAGTGAGAGATAGGGACAGAAAGAGAGTGTGGGAGATAGGGACAGAGAGAGAGTATGCGAAAGATAGGGACAGAGAGAGTGTGTGTAAAAGGTAAGGACAGAGGGAGAGTATGTGAAAGATATGGACAGAGAGAGAGGGAGTGAAAGATAGGGACAGAGAGAGTATGTGAAAGGTAAGGACAGAGGGAGAGTATGTGAATTTAGGGACAAAGAGAGAGTATGTGAAAGTTAGGGACAGAGAGAGAGTATGTGCAAGATAGAGACAGAGAAAGTGAGTGAGAGAAGGCATAGAGAGAGAGTGTGTGAGAGATAAAGAGAGAGAGAATGTATGAGAGATGGGAACAGACAGAGAGAGTGTTTGACAGATAAGGACAGAGGGAGAAAGAGAGGGAAAGAGAAAGAGAGAGATAGCGATGGAGAAAGAATGTGAGTGACAGGGATGGAGAGAATCCATGAGAGTTTACAGAGTGTCAGGCCGTTCCTGTCCAAATGTCCCAGTGAAACATGAGGAGTGTTTGGATAAAAGAGTATTCAGTCAGTGCTGTCTGTGACTGTGTACTCAGTTACACACCCAACCTTCCAGACCAGACCATCTGGCTGAGTCTGTGCAGGAGGGAAGATTATGAAATGTGGATGATTTTTTTATTTCAAAAATATACTTTATTCATAAAATATGCATAGAATAATTTGATACACTGTACATTAGGTAATGCCATTCATATTTCCACATTTACATACACAGCTCCGAATTATCATTATTACATACAGATCAGTGCATTTCTCACTCATATATTGAGCTGAGGTGTCAGCATATGAAATGTGGATGATGGGAGACAGAGACTTACCTCGATGTTAAAACACTCTGGTTTGTTCCCTGTGCCTTGGGAGCATTTAAACGGAAAGGCAGAACAGGGAGGAGTTCATCAGCTCACACCCAGCATCATGGGCATCACATTCAAGTATTTCTGATGACCTTAACCACTGATATTGTGTTACAGTTTCGGGACAGAATATTTCAATTGAGAGATAATTCTGATCCAGCACATTACTCTGTGTTGAGAACAGAGCTCCCTTGACATTAAGGTACCACCTTCTTATTTGATCACAGACCCGAGCTGGTATTGTTACTGTGGGAAACATTGCCAGGGTTACCATGATGTGGGATTGAACACCGAGTACAGTGTGGAATGTCAGGGCACCAGGTATAGACAGTCAGAGTTCTTTTTCTCTCTGAAATACTCCTGGCATTTTAATCAAAGGATGCATCTTAACAATTTCCCTGAAAAATATCACCAATTTCCCACAGCATTCACCAGTTCCTGTGAAATCACAGATTGTTGTATTTTGTCTCTCTCTGTCTATTCCACTCCATCTCTCTCTCTGTCTCTCTGTCTGAGTCTCTGTCAGCCGTTGTTTTTCTCTCTCTCTCTGTTCCTCTCTCTCTCTCTCTCTCTATCATTCTCTCTCTGGCCCTGATTTGGAGATGCAGGTGTACAATGTTAAAAATCACACAACACCAGGTTATAGTCCAACAGGTTTAATTGGAAGCACACTAGCTTTCGGAGCGACACTCCTTCATCAGGTGATAGTGGAGGGCTTGATCGTAACACAGAATTTATAGCAAAAATTTGCAGTGTGATGTAGCTGAAATTATACATTGAAAAATTGATTGTCTGTTAAGCCTTTCATCTGTTAGAATACAGTGATAGTCTCACTTCTTTCATGTGTAAATCACAAAACCCTTCTTTTTAAAGTTGCATTCTCGGGTTAGCTGTTAACAATGGTGATAGCTAGACAATATGTTGAAGGTGTTAGCCCCCTGTGTTCTCTGTCTATGACCTGATGTTTAGATTGATTCTAATCTAATAAGTGAGATAACAGAGTTTTACATAAATTCCTGCAGTTTTTGAGCTAGAGTTCTCCATGAATGTATGCAGTTTTTGAGCAATGTACAATGTAAGTATGCAATACAAATTCACCACACAAAATATATGTGTGCATGTGGGTCTTTGTCTGTCTGTGTGTGTCTGTCTATCTGTCTGGGGTGGGGGTTGTGAGTGTGAGAAAGAGTGTGTGTGTGTGTGTAGTTGGTGCAGAGTGTCTGAAGTCTGCGAGGGGGTGCATGTGTGAGTGTGGGAGTGTGTGTGTCTATAAGGGTGTGTCCAGACAGGCACACACACACAGACAAAGCATGTACTGGCACTGGAGGGGGTGCAGAGGAGGTTCACTAGGCTCATTCTGGAGTTGAGGGGGTTGGCTGATGAGGACAGGCTGAGTAGATTGGGATTATATTCGCTGGAATTCAGAAGAATGGGGGGATCTTACAGAAACATATTAAATTATGAATGGAATCGATAAAATAGAAATACATCGGATGTTTCCATCGATAGTGAAACTATGACGAGAGGGCATGGCCTCAAGATTAGAGGAAGCAAGTTTAGAACTGAACTGAGAAGGAGCTTCTTCACCCAAAGGTTTGTTAATCCATGGAATTCCTTGCTCAGGGAAGTAGTTGACACTACTTCAATAATTGCTTTTGAAGCTAAGGTAGATATATTTTTGGAAAATAAAGGAATTGAGGGATAAGGTGAAAACACGGGTAAGTGGAGCTGAGTCCATGAAAAGATTAGCCATGATGTTATTGAATGGCAGAGCAGGCTCAAAGGGCTGGGTGGCTTACTCCTGCTCCTAGTTCTTATGTCAATACTGACCCTCTGACAGTGTGGCACTCCGCCAGCACTGACCCACCCACAGAATGGTCTATCTGTAACTCTGTGCTGTTCCTCCTCCTGGCCCATTGTGGTTGCCCCATTACTCACAGCCTCAGAGTAAAGATTGAGGTAAATGATGAGGTTGGAGGTAGGGGCTGGTTTTTAGATCTACTCACATCTCCCACATCCCTCAGATGTACAACGTGCATCTCTGTCAAAACATGAACACAACCTGCTGTCTGTGAATGCAGTGAGTGGGTGGGGATTAGATACCACTATTTCCTGAATAGTTTGTGAGAGGTTATGGCTGTGGGAATAGATGGTTCTCTTTGGAACTCAGTAGCAGATTGATATTGAATTATCATTGTTTTTACAAAGCCAGGACTCACTATTTCTCTTGATCTCCATCGTGGAGCCTGTAATGAAATGTGTGTGCTTTATGTATTTACTAACATTGTGACATGATTGTGGTAATTATAGTAGGATGTGTCAACTTCCCCAGCATGATTTGGAATGGTCATTATGGAACAAGGGTCACGAGACTCAAAATATGAACTCTGTCTCTCTGTCTCTGTCTCTGTCTCTGTCTCTGTCTCAGTCTCTCTCTCTCTCTCTCTGTCTCTCTCTCTCTCTCCCTCACTCTCTGTCTCTCTGTCTCCTGTAGCTACCAGACCTATCATCTATCTCCAGCACTTTCGGATTGTTTCCCATCTCCTAACTTGCCTGACCTTTATTTTATTGTAGACTGTTCAGATGACATCAGCCTAATAGCTGCCTAATTTATTGCTTCACATTCCTCAGTTCCACCATGAGCTGGTATTGGGAATTGAGAAGGCGTTTACAGGGAAAAGGTTTGTAGGGCTGAGGGAAAAGGAAGGGGGTGAGGTACAGGCCTAATTCGATGGTGGAAAGAGCCATCAGAGGCACAATGAAAAGAATGGCCTTTATAAATCTAATCCAATCTAATCTTTGTTCCACTCCCATCCAGAGGGTGTCTCAGTTTGTAAAAGTCCTGGGAGTTCACAGCAGTGAAACAGTTCCTGTCACAGGTATGGGCAGGTCTGAAGCTGTTTGTTCCCATCGCTCATTAATTGGAAGGATGTTGTCAGACTGAACATGTCCTCAGGCAGTGGGAGTTGTAGAATGAGACAGAAAAACAATTGATCAATTCCCAAAGACAGATATATTACTCAATGACACACAGATTGAGGAATCTGGAATGAACCAACATAATCAGGAATGAAATTACTGTACAGTCGAGATTAACATTGTGAGAGTGTTTTCCAACTCCCATTCACTGTCTGCCCATTGTCAGGTATCAGTCACATTCAGATCCATCTCCGTCTTGTTCTGACTGGGGTTTGAAAAACTGTATTTTGACAGTTTAGTTTTGTACAAACAAGAGAGAGCAGCTTTCTGAAAGAGCTCCCGGGGAAATGTAGGTTCAATGATTCCACTGCCATGAGAGGAACTAACCTCCTCACTTTCTCAAAGGGATCTCCCCACCTCCAATTGCATCTGTCTTTATTGAAGAGGAGGATTCAGGCCAGACCATAAGGACAGCAGATACATGGGAACACCACTCCTTGCAAGTTCCCTCCAAGCCACTCAGCATCCTGACTTGGAAGTGTATCATCGTTCCTTCAGTGTCACTGGGTTACAATCCTGGAAATCCTCCCCCCGCACCCCGCTGCCCCCCGCCACCCACCACCAAGGGCATTGTGGCTCTACCTACAGCACATGGACTCCAGGGGTTCAAGAAGGCAGCTCACCACCACCTTTTCAAGGGGGGCAGTTAGGGACAGGCAAGAGACATCAGTCAGCCAACGATGCCCATGTCTCACACATGAATACATTAAAGTCATTGATGAACATCCCACTTCTGACCTTGTGATGGAGGGAAGGTCATTGATGAAGCAACTGAAAATGATTGGACCCTGACAAACTCAAGTCAATTTGTACATTTACACAGACACATCCTACATGTGAACCTGAAGAGAACCCTGAATTTGGAATTCTGAATTAAGTCCCTTTCTGCTTCATATTCCTGAAGCTTTACCCCATTTAAAAATAGTCTCTGCCTCTGGTCGTCTGACAGAGTGTATAACCTCACACTTTCCCACCTTGTATTCTATCTGTCACTTCCTTGCCCACTCTCCCAGCCTATCCAATTCCTTCTGCAGCCTCCCCCCTTCCTCATCACAGCATGTTCCTCCATCTTTCTGTGTTACTGGCAAGCTTAGCAATAATGTATTTGTCATTGGGGACTCCGTAGATAGGGGGGCAGATAGGAGGTTCTGTGGGAACAAGAGAGTCTCATGGTGGCTCTGTTGCCTCCCAGGTACTAGGGTTCACGATGTTTCTGATCGTGTTTTGCGGATCCTTGAGGGGGAGGGAGAGCAGCCCCAAGTCATGTTCCATAATGCAGCAGGGGTTGGGAACCAAAACTGTAGTTCGAGTATCTGGAAGGATGAGAGTTGTGAGGTCAGAACTCAGACTCCAAGATTGCAAAAAGGCTCTGGCAAGGCAAGAAGTTGATTAGAAATGTGTCTACTTCAACATCAGGAGCATCCGGCATCAGGTGGGTGAACTTGCAGCATGGGTTTGTACCTGGGATTTCAATGTTGTGGCCATTTCAGAGACATGGCTAAAGAAGGGACAGAAATGGTTATTGCAGGTTCTGGGATTCAGATATTTCAGTAAGAACAGAGAAAATGTTAAAAGAGGGCCTGGTGGCATTGTTAGTCAAGGATAGTATTATAGTTGCAGAAAGGACATTTGAGGAGTCCTCTGCTGAGGTAGTTCGGACTGAGGTTAGAAACAGAAGTGGAGAGGTTACCCTGTTGGAAATTTTCTATGGGTGTCCAAATAGTTCCAGAGATGTAGAGGAAAGGATAGCAAAGATGATCCTCGATAAGAGCGTGAGTAAAAGGGTAGTTGTTATAGGGGACTTTAACTTTCCAAATATTGACTGGGAATACTGAAGTTTACATACTTTAGATGGGTCCGTTTTTGTGCAATGTGTGTAGGAGGTTGTCCTGACACAGTGTGTAGACAAACCAACAAGGGGCAAGGCCATATTTGATTTGGTACTGGGCAATGAACCAGGCCAGGGAGGTGAGCACTTTGGTAATAGTGACCACAATTACAGTTAGGTTTACTTTAGTGATGAAAAGGGATAGGTATATACTGCAGGGCAAGAGTTATAGCTGGGGAAAAGGCAATTATGATGTGATTAGACAAGATTTAGGATGCTTAGGTTGGGGAAGGAAAGTGCAGGGGATGGACACAATTGAAATGATGGAGCTTATTCAAGGACCAGATACTGCGGGTCCTTGATAAGTATACACCTTTCAGGCAGGGACAAAGTTGTCGAGTGCAGGAGCCATGGTTTACAAAGGAAGTCAAATCTCTCTTCAAGGTGAAGAAAAAAGCTTTAGTTAGGATGAGATGTGATGTCTCATTTCGAGAACTTGAGAGTTACAAGTTAGCCAGGAAAGACCTAAAGAGAGAGCTAAGAAGAGCCAGGAGGATACATGAGAAATCATTGGCAGATACGATCAAGGAAAACCCAAAAGGCTTTCTATAGCTATAAGAATGACAGTAAGATTAGGGTCAATCAAGCAGAGTAGTGGGAAGTTGTGCGTGGAGTCAGAGAAGATAGGGGAACAACTAAATGAACACTTTTAATCAGTATTCACACTTGTAAAGACAATGTTATCAAGGAGAATACTGAGATACAAGATATGAGATTAGACGGGATTGAAGTTCTTAAGGAGGCGGTGTTAGCAATGCTGAAAAGTGTAAAAATAGGTAAATCCCCTGGGCCAGATGGGATTTATCCTAGGATTCTCTGGGAAGCCAGGGAGGAGATTGCCATGTCTTTAGCTTTGATCTTTATGTCACCATTATCTAGAGGAATACTGCCAGTACACTAGAGGGTAGCAAATTTTTTTTTAGATTAGATTAGATTACTTACAGTGTGGAAACAGGCCCTTCGGCCCAACAAGTCCACACTGACCCGCCGAAGCGCAACCCACCCATTCCCAAACATTTACCCCTTACCTAACACTACGGGCAATTTAGCATGGCCAATTCACCTGACCCGCACATCTTTGTGACTGTGGGAGGAAACCGGAGCACCCGGAGGAAACCCACGCAGACACGGGGAGAACATGCAAACTCCACACAGTCAGTTGCCCGAGTCGGGAATTGAACCTGGGTCTCTGGCGCTGTGAGGCAGCAGTGCTAACCACTGTGCCACCGTGCCGCCCCAACAAATGTTGTTTCCTTGTTTAAGAAGGGGAGTAGAGACAACCCTGTAAAATATAGACCAGTGAGCCTTACTTTGGTGATAAGAGATAGGATTTATAATCATCTCACAAACACTCTCACACTCACACTCTCACACATACACTCATAAACATGCACATACACTCTCTCACACACTTTTACACACACATTCTATCACACACACACTCTCACACACAAACTCACACACACACTCACACACATTTTCTCTCACACACTCTTAAATAAACACTATCTCACACATTCCTTCAGTATTTTGTGTTAAAGTGTAACTTGTGCCTGTGGTAATGATGAAAACGATGATCTACTCTGTGTGGCGGTGGGACTTGGTGAAGCCTGAATCCAACACAGTGACAGGAACTCCATCCTCAGTTCTATTTGCCTGTACCATGACCTCTGGCATCCTGTTCCAGATATACACCACCCTCTGTGTGAAAGAAATTTTATATCGCTGCCTCTCACCTTAAACCTTTTCTCTCGTCCCAGTCAAAGTGGTGTCCTTCATTATCTGTACGTAAGGATACTAGTGAGAGAGGGTCATGTCTTTTTGTGGCTAGTTGATGTTCATGTATCCTGCCCGATAGTTTTCTGCCTGTTTGTCCAATGTAGTGTTCTTGTACAGTATTTTGTAAATGATATTAGTTTTGCTTGTTGCCTGTATAGGGTCTTTCAAGTTCATCAGCTGCTGTTTTAGTGTGTTGGTGGGTTTGTGGTCTACCATGATGCCAAGGGGTCTGAGTAGTCTGGCATCATTTCTGAGATGTCGTTGATATAGGGGAGAGTGGCAAGGGTTTCTGGACGTGTTTTGTCGACTTGCTTGGGTTTGTGCTGAGAAATCGGCGGACCACGCTCATTGGGTATCCATTGTTTTTGAATGCGCTGTTTGCTATTTTTATAAACGACTTGGACCCTGGCAGAGGTAAGTGTGCAGATGATACTAAAGTCGGTGGAATGGTGGACAGTGTGGAAGAATATTGCAGGTTGCAGAGAGACTTGGATAAACTGCAGAACTGTGCTGATTGGTGGCAAATGGAGTTCAATGCAGATAAATGTAAGGTAATTCACTTTGGGAAGAATAACAGGAAGGCTGAATACTGGGTCAAATTAAAGATTCTTGGGAGTGTGGACCTGCAGAGGAATTTTGGTGTCCACATACTTAGATCCCTAAAAGTTGCTGCCCAGGTTGATAATGCTGTTAAGAAGGCATACAGTGTGTTAGGTTTTATTGGTAGAGGGATTATGTTGTGATGTCATGCTACAACTATACAATATGCTAATGTGGCCTGACTCGGAATTTTGTCTATAGTTCTGGTCGCCCCATTACTGGAAGGATGTGGAAGCATTGGAAAAGGTGCAGAGGAGATTTACCAGGCTGTTGTCTGGTCTGAAGCGAAGGTCTTTTGAGGAATGGCTGAGGGACTTGGGTCTACAAAGTTAATTTCCAATTAAACCTGTTGGACTATAACCTGGTGCTGTGTGATTTTTAACTTTGTACACCCCAGTCCAACACCGGCATCTCCAAATCAACACTTGGGTCTGTTCTGACTGGAGAGGAGAAGGCTAAGAGGTGATTTAATAGAAACACACAAGATGGTTAGAGGATGAGATAGTGTGGACAGTGAGAGTCTATTTTCGAGGATGATGACATTGGCTTGTATGAGGGGATGCAGCTGCAAATTGAGGAGTGATAGATTCAAGACAGATGTGAGAGGCAGTTTCTTTACACAGAGAGTGGTAAGGGCGTGGAATGCCCTGCCTGACAATGTAGTTCACTCAGCCACATGAGGGGCATTTAAACAGTCCTTGCATAAACACGTGGATGATAATGGGATAGTGTAGGGGGAGGGGCTTAGATTAGTTCACAGTTGAGCAACATCGAGGTTCGAAGGGCATGTTCTGCCCTGTATTGTTCTATGTTCTATGTTCAACAAAACCACTTGCAAACATCTGTGTTGGTCCTCATCAGAAACATTCTTTCGTTGGAAGCATTGCTAATCTCCCTCTCCTTGCACATTTCTGATTTGTCGATGAGATGTTTGTGATGTCTGTGTTCTCAGATACTAATCTGCTGACATCCCATGTTCACGGTCAACTTACACATCAACTTCCCCAGAGTCTCAGTGTTATGCCATCTCTTATTGACAACTCATGGAATCTTCCAGAAAACTTCAGACTTGTGCCTTGTTGATGATGGACAGGCTTTGGGGAGACACGAGGTGAGTTACTTGATGCAGTATTCCCAGTCTCTGACCTGATGTTGTAGCCACTATCTTTCTGTGGTGAGTCCAGTTGAGTTTCTGTTCAATGGTGACTCCCAGGATGTTGGTAATGAGGGACTCATTGAAGGTAGAACCATTGAATGTCAAGAGATGATTGTGTCTTATCGGAGATGGTCATTGCCTGGCAGGTGTGTGTGGCAAATATTATTTGCCACATGTCAGCCCAAGCCTGGATATTGCCCAGGGCTTGCTGCATTTGAACATGGCCTCCATCAGTACCTGAGGTGTAACAAATGGTGCTGAACATTGAACAAGCATCAGTGAGCATTCCCACTTCTGACCTTATCATGGGGTGGGGGGGGGGAATGGCGTTGATGAAACAGCTGAAGATGATTGGGCCCTGGAGAACTCAAAGATACACCCTCTAGAGAGTCCTGAACTCAGATTCCTAAGATCCTTTTTGCTTCTTGTTTCTGAAGCTTTTCCCCCTTTAGAATATCGTCTATACCTCTATTCTTCCAAAGTGCATAACCTCACACTTTCCCACAGTGTATTCCATCTGCCACTTCTTTGCCCACTCTCCCAGTCTGTCCAAGTCCTTCTGCAGCCTCCCCACAACCTCGACACCACCTGACCCTCCACCTATCTCTGTGTCATCCACAAACTTATTGACAATACCCTTTCACCCAGATTGTTAATGTTTAATGTGAACAGTCGTGGTCCTGACACTGACCCCTGTAGGACTCCACTAGTCACTCAGTGCCATCCTGAATAAGACCCCTTTAACCCCACTCTCTGCCACCTTCCAGTCAGCCAATCCTCTATCCATGCCAGTACCTTGCCCCTAACACCATGCACTCTTACCTGATTTAGCAGCCTCCTTTCTGGCACCCTGTCAAATATTTTCTGGAAATTCAAATAGATCACACCGACTGGCTCTCCTTTGCCTCACTTACTTGTTCCCTCCTCAAAGTATTAAAACAGACTTGTCAGGCATGTCCCCCTCACCCTGATGAAGCCATGCTGACTCAGTCCGATTTTACCATGCACTCTGCAATCTCATCTTTAATAATGCACTCGAAAATCTTACCAATGACCGAGGTCAGGCGAACTGAACAATCGTTTCCTGGCTTCTGTCTTCCTCCCTTCTTCAAAAGGGATGTTAAATCAGCTGTTATCCAGTTCTCTGGGACCCTCCCTGACCTCAGTGATTCCTGAAAGATCACCACCAATGGCTCCACAATCTCCTCAGCTATCCCCTGGGGTAATCCGTGTGGTCTGGGTGATCTATCCACCTTCAGACCTTTTAGCTTCCCCAGTACCTTCTCCTTAGTGATGGCCACCACCCTCACCTCTGCCCCCTAACTCTCTGGCATGCTGTTGGTATCTTCCACCATGAAAACTGATGCAAAGCATCTGCTCCATTCCAACTCTGTTTCTTTGTTCCCCATTACTACTTCCCCAGTCTCAGTTTCCAGTGATCCAATGTCCACTCTTGCCTGTTCCTTCCTTTGTATATATCTACAAAAAGCTCTTTCCAATCTGCTTTTGTATAAGGAGCTAGCTGACTCTCAGATTTCATCTCCTTCACCCTTATTGATTTTTTAGTGATGCTCTGCTGTTTTCAAAGGATTCCCAAACCTGTGGCTTCCCAATAATCTTCACTCTCTGTGTGCTTTACCTATAAACATAGACATGTTCACTGAGTCAAACATCAGCATGGAACGTAATGGTGTGCATTTTCAAAAACATATATCTACAAATGTGGACATCTACATGGCAACACACACACACACACACACACACACACACACACACACACACACACACACACACACACACACACACACGTAGATAAGGCATCTTGCATTTTTTCGTCGAGGAATTGAATTCAAGAGTCAGGATGTCATGTTGCAGTTTTATCCGACTTCGTATCAGCCGTATGTAGAGTATTGTGTTCACGTCTGTTTGTGTTGCTGGTTAAAGCAAGCAGGTTAGGCAGCATCTCAGGAATAGGGAATTCAACGTTTCGAGCATAAGCCCTTCATCAGGAAGGGCTTATGCTCGAAACGTCGAATTCCCTATTCCTGAGATGCTGCCTAACCTGCTGTGCTTTAACCAGCAACACATTTTCAGCTGTGATGTCCAGCATCTGCAGACCTCATTTTTTACTCACGTCTGTTTGTGGAAGCTTTGGAGAGGGCGCAGAAGAGGTTTACCAGGATGCCTCGGTGAGAGGGTATGAGCTACAAGGAATGATGTGAAAAGACTTGGGCTATGTTCTCTGGAGCGGTTATGAGCTGTATATGTGTAGGGTTGATGTTCAGAACCTTTTTCCCAGAGTTGAAATGTCTCGTACTAAGAGTCATGCATTTTACATTAGAGGGGAAAGTGTTTTACACAGAGAGAGGTAGGAGTGTGAGTGGCACTGCTGGGGTGGTGGTGGAGTTAGATAAGATAAGGACATTTAAGGGACTTTTAGATAAGCACATGAGTATTCAAGCAATGGAGGGATATGGACCATTTGCAGGCAGAAAGGATTAGTTTAATTTGGCGTCATGGTAGACAACATAGTGGGTCTAAGGGCCCGTTCCTGTGCTGTACTGTTCTATGTTCCATATACAAAACGTCACATAAACTCACACTCACTCACTCACACACAGAATGCACACAAACAAAAAGATTCTCTCACTCGCACACACAGGGAAACAAACACATCCACACAGACATATACACTGAGATATACACAGCCACAGACACATGCACACAGACACACACTCACACTCACACACACACACAAACAACGCACTCTCAAAGGCAAAAAAGTGCACACTCACATACATACTGGCACACATACACACACATATGCTTACATGCAAACACACACATACACACACACAAACACAGACACACATACTGAGATGCACAATGACAAAGACTCACAATGATACACACAGACACAGACATACACACACACATGTGCTCACTGTCTCACACACAAACAGTCTCAAATGATTTGCAGTTCTCTGGGACCCACCCTGTCTGTAGTGATTCCTGATAGATCACCACCAATGACTTCACAATTTCCTCAGCTATTCCCTGCTGTAGTCAGTGTGGTCGAGGCAATTTATCCAACTTCAGACCTTTCAGCTTCCCCAGACCATGATCCTTAGTGATGATCACCATCCTCACCACTGCCCCCTAACTCTCTGGCATGCTGCTAGCATCTTCCACCATGAAAAGCAAACTAATGCAAAGCATCTGCTCAATTCCCTCTCTGCATTTTTGTTCCCCATTACTGTTGCTCCATTCTCATTTTCCAGTGATCCAAAGTCCCCTCTTGCCTGTTCCTTCCTTTGTACACAGTATATCTACAAAAAGCTCTTTCCAATCTCCTTTTGTTTAACAAGCTAGCTTACTCTCAGATTTCATCTTCTTCAGCTTATTGATGTGTTAATTATCCTCTGCTGGTTTTCAAAAGCTTTCCAATCCTATGGCTTCCCAATAATCTTCACTTTCTGTTTGCTTTACCCATAAACATAGACATGTTCACTGAGACAAACATCAGCATGGAACGGAATGGTGTGCATTTTCAAAAGCGTGGACATCTACATGGCAACACACACACACACACACACACACACACACACACTACATACGTAGATAGGTCAGTAAAGAAGGCGTATGGCATCTTGCCTTCATTGGTCAGGGAATAGAGTTCAAGTGTCAGGATGTCATGGAGCAGTTTTATCAGATTTGTAGCGGCCCCACGTAGAGTACTGTGTTCATTTCAGTTTGTCACATTACAGGAAGGATGTGGAGGCTTTGGAGAGGGTGCAGAACAGGTTTACCAGGATGCCTCGATGAGAGGGTATGAGCTACAAGGAATGATGTGAAAAAACTTGGGTTGCGTTCTCTGGAGCGGTGGAGGCTGTGGAGAGTCTTGATAGAAGTTTATAAAGTTATGAGCTACTTATGTAGGGTTAATGTTCAGAATCTTTTTCCCAGAGTTGAAATATCTGATACTAAGGGTCATACATTTATCATTAGAGGGGAAAGTGTTTTACACAGAGAGAGGTAGGAGTGTGAATGGCACTGACAATAGACAATAGACAATAGGTGCAGGCGTAGGCCATTCAGCCCTTCGAGCCTGCACCACCATTCAATATGATCATGGCTGATCATTCCCAATCAGTATCCGCTTCCTGCCTTATCTCCATAACCCTTGATTCCACTATCTTTGAGAGCTCTATCCAACTCTATCTTGATTGAATCCAGACACTGGGCCTCCACTGCCCTCTGGGGCAGAGCATTCCACACAGCCACCACTCTCTGGGTGAAGAAGTTTCTCCTCATCTCAGTCCTAAATGTTTTTAAGCTGTGTCCTCTGGTTCGGCACTCACCCATCAGTGGAAACATGTTTCCTGCTGCCAGTGTCCAATCCTTTCATAATCTTATATGTCTCAATCATATCCCCTCTCAGTCTTCCAAACTCAAGGGTATACAAGCCCAGTCGCTTCAGTCTTTTAGTGTAAGGTAATCCCTACATTCCAGGAATTGACCTCGTGAACCTACGCTGCACTCCTTCAATAGCAAGAATGTCTTTCCTCAAATTTGGAGACCAGAACTGCACACAGTACTCCAGGTGCGGTCTCACCAGGGCCCTGTACAGCTACAGAAGAACCTCTTTGCTTCTATATTCAATCCCTCTCGTTATGAAGGCCGACATGCTATTAGCCTTCTTCACTACCTGTTGTACCTGCATGCTTGCCTTCATTGACTGGTGTACAAGAACACCCAGATCTCTCTGTACTGCCCCTTTACCTAAATCGATTCCATTGAGGTAGTAATCTGCCTTCCTGTTCTTGCCACCAAAGTGGATAACCATACATTTATCCACATTAAACTGCATCTGACCACTCACCTAACTTGTCCAGGTCACCCTGTAATCTCCTAACATCCTCATCACATTTCACCCTACCACCCAGCTTAGTATCATTAGCAAATTTGCTAATGTTATTGCTGATACCATCTTCTATATCATTAACATAGATTGTAAAATGCTGCGGTCCCAGCACGGATCCCTGCGGTACCCCACTGGTCACTGCCTGCCATTCCGAAATGGAGCCGTTTATCACTACCTTTGTTTCCTATCAGCCAACCAATTTTCAATCCAATCTAGTACTTTGCCCCCAATACCATGTACCCTAAGTTTACTCACTAATCTCTATGTGGAACTTTATCAAAAGCTTTCTGAAAGTCCAGGTACACTGCATCTACTGGATCTCCCTCATCCATCTTCAGAGTTACATTCTCAAAAAATTCAAGAAGATTAGTCAAGCACGATTTCCCCTTCCTAAATCCACGCTGACACTGTCCTATCCTGTTACTACTATCCAGATGTGCTGTAATCTCATCCTTTATGATAGACTCCAACATCTTTCCCACCACTGAGATCAGACTAACTGGTCTATAATTTCCTGATTTCTCTCTCCCACCTTTCTTAAAAAGTGGTATAACATTAGCCACTCTCCAATCCTCAGGAACCGATCCCGAATCTATCGAATTCTGGAAAATAATCACCAACGCATCCACGATTTCCCGAGCCATCTCCTTCAGTACCTTGGGATGTAGACCATCAGGGCCCAGAGACTTATCAACCTTCAGACCTAACAGTCTCTCCAACACCAAATCCTGGCAAAAACAGATTCCCTTATGTTCAGGTCCTTCAGCCACTGTTACCTCAGGGAGATTGCTTGTGTCTTCCCCAGTGAACACAGATCTGAAGTACCCATTTAATTAGAACATAGAACATAGAAGGATACAGCGCAGTACAGGCCCTTCGGCCCTCGATGTTGCGCCGACCGAGTCCTACCTAACCTATACTAGCCCAATAACTTCCAAATGCCTATCCAATGCCCGCTTAAATGACCATAAAGAAGGAGAGTTCACCACTGATACGGGCAGGGCATTCCATGAACTCACAACCGCTGTGTGAAGAATCTACCCCTAACATCTGTCCTATACCTACCACCCCTTAATTTAAAGCTATGTCCCCTAGTAACACCTGACTCCATTAGCGGTAAAAGGTTCTTAGTATCTACCCTATCTAAACCCCTAATCATCTTATACACTTCTATCAGATCTCCCCTAAACCTTCTCTTCTCCAATGAGAACAGCCCCAAGTGCCTCAGCCTTTCCTCATAAGATTTTCCTACCATTCCAGGCAACATCCTGGTAAACCTCCTCTGCACTCGTTCTAAAGCTTCCACATCCTTCCTATAGTATGGCGACCAAAACTGCACACAATACTCCAGATGAGGCCTCACCAGAGTCTTATACAACTGCAACATGACCTCAGGACTCCGGAACTCAATTCCTCTGCCAATAAAGCCCAGTACACCATATGCCTTCCTCACAGCACTATTTACCTGGGTGGCAACTTTCAGAGATCTGTGTACATAGACACCAAGATCCCTCTGCTCATCCACACTACCAAGTAGCCTACCATTAGCCCAGTAATCCATCATCTTGTTATTCCTACCAAAGTGAACGACTTCGCACTTAGCTACATTGAATTCCATTTGCCACATTTCCGCCCAGCTCTGCAACTTATCTATATCCCGCTGTAACCTACCACTTCCTTCCTCACTATCCACAACTCCACCGACTTTTGTGTCATCCGCAAACTTGCTTACCCAGCTTTCAAGTCCTTCCTCTAGATCATTTATAAAGATAACAAAAAGCAATGGTCCCAAAACAGATCCTTGTGGTACACCGCTAGTAACTGCACTCCAAGATGAACATAATCCATCAACTACTACCCTCTGTCTCCTTCCAGCCAGCCAATTCCTAATCCATACCTCTAATGTATCCTCAATGCCATACCTCCGAATTTTTAGCATTAGCCTACCATGGGGAACCTTATCGAACGCCTTACTAAAATCCATATACACAACATCTACTGCTTTACCCTCGTCCACTTCCTTAGTCACCTTCTCAAAGAACTCAATAAGGTTTGTGAGGCACGACCTGCCCTTCACAAAACCATGCTGGCTATCCCTGATCACGTTATTCCTACCCAGATGTTCATAAATCTTATCCTTACCATTCTCTCTAAGAAATTCTTCTGCCATTTCTTTGTTCCCCGTAATATATTCCCCTGTTTCTGTCTTCAAGGGCCCAATTGTTGTCCTAACCATTTTTTTGCCTTGCACATACGTGAAAAAGCTTTAACTATCCTCCTTTATATTATTGGCCAGTTTACCTTCGTACCTCATTTTTCCTCTGCATATTTCCTTCCTCGTAATCCTCTGCTGTTCTTTTAAAGCTTCCCAGTCATTTGTTTTCCCACTTATCTTTGCTATGCTATACTTTTTCTCTTTTAAATTTATATGTTTCTTAACTTCCTCGTCAGCCATGGCCACCCATGCCTCCTCCTGGGATCTTTCTTCTTTATAGGAATGAACTGATCCTGCAACTTCTGCATTATACACTGCTGGGGTGGTGGTGGAGTTAGATAAGATAAGGACATTTAAGGGACTTTTAGATAAGCACGTGTGTATGCAAGCAATGGAGGGATATGGACCATTTGTAGACAGAAAGGATTAGTTTAATTTGGCGTCATGGTAGACAACATAGTGGGTCTAAGGGCCCGTTCCTGTGCTGTACTGTTCTATGTTCCATATACAAAACGTCACATAAACTCACACTCACTCACTCACACACAGAATGCACACAAACAAAAAGATTCTCTCACTCGCACACACAGGGAAACAAACACATCCACACAGACATATACACTGAGATATACACAGCCACAGACACATACACACAGACACACACTCACACAAACAACACACTCTCACGGCAAAAAAGTGCACATACACATACACACTGGCACACATACACACACATATGTTTACATACATACTGGCACACAAACACAGACCCATACTCACACAGACACAGGAACACATACACACACACACATATTGAGACGCACATGGACAAAGACTCACACTCATACTCACATACACAGACACAGACACACACACACACACACACACACACACACGTGTGAGACGCATCATTTTAGAGTGGGGAGGGGAGAAGTGACATCGAACAACACAATTATGAATCGTTTGAAACTGTTGGAATATCTTTAGAGAGTTTTCAGTGAAACATATTTCTTTCAATTCTTTAATTGGGATGTGGGCATTGCTGGCTGGGCCCAGCATTTATTGCCCCATCCCTAGTTGCCCTTCAGAAGGTGGAGGTGAGGTCCCTTCTTGAACGGCTGGAGTCCATGTGCTGTAGGTAGACCCACAATACCCTCAGGAAGGGAAATCTGGAATTTTGAATCAGTGACACTGAAGGGACGGTGATATATTTCCAAGTCAGGGTGAAGGGTGTTTTCACAGGGATCTTCCAGGGAATGGTCTTCCCATATAATATGTGGACATTGTTGGTTTAATGTTTATTTGAAAACTTATTTTTTGGAGGATTGTGGAAAATATTTCATATTTTGTATAAACATCTCGAGTGGTTTCTTTAAAGGTCACCAGACACTGCTTTTCTAAAAACCAAACTTCCATGAAATGACATGACTTGTGCTCCCTGCTCGCTGTGCTGTACACCGTACTGTGGCTGTTTGTACTGTAACTGATGGAGAGAGTGCTTTGTGTCTGTAATTAGCTGAGAGACATAAAGCCTGTGAGGAAGGGCTCCCCATCTGATCACTCCCATGGTTGGTGAAAGAAACAACCCACTTGTTCAGTTCAGGATGAAACCTTTCCCTTCCTTCTGAAAGAGTGATCGAATGAACTTCTCGATTGTATTTCCCTGAACAAGCTGATAGATCCCGGGGACAGCCCTGTGTGTGTGTGATCAGTGATGGCCACATGTGTAAGAACACAGAGGTGAGAGACTTTGAAAGATTTTATACTTCAGACATTCTGTCTTCAACAATGACCTATTGGCCAAAGTGTCCTCGTTTTTAGAAATACAATCCGTGCAGAGAATATTGGTTTTTCTGTTTTCATGAAGACTGAGATTATGTGAGAGAGAACAACAGGAAAGCTCAGCAGGTCGAGCAGCATCTGTGGAAACAAATCAGAGTTAACCTTTCGGGTCCCGAGACCCTTCCTCAGAAGTGCTAACTCTTTTTATTTCTCTCCACAGATGCTGCCAGACCTGCTGAGCTTTTCCAGCAACTCCTGTTTTTGTTCCTGATTTACAGATCTGAAGTTCTTTCAGTTTTATTGAGGTTATGTTGGTGTGTTTTGGGGATGGTTAGAGGGATAGCTGTTTATATGTGTGTGTTACTTGACTTTGTGTTAACAAATGGTTGTATCTTCAATTAACATTTGGATTTGATAATAAGCTTTGGTCAGTGCATTGCGTATAGGAGTTGGGAGGTCATGATGCAGCTGCATAGGACATTGGTGAGGCCACGTTTGGAATACTGCGTTCAATTTTGGTCACTCTGCTGTAGGAAACATTTTGTGAAACTTGAAAGGCTGCAGAACAGAAATACAAGGATGTCGCCAGGGTGGAGTGATTGAGCTCTAGGGAGAGGCTGAATAGACCGGGGCTATTTTCTCTAGAGCATTGGACGGTGAAGGGTGACCTTGTAAAGGTTTATTTTTTCCAGGGTAGGGCAGGCCAAAACTCGAGGGCATTGGTTTAAGGTTAAATGGGGAGTTCTGCTTCAGTGGGGAGTCATTGGGAGGATACCTCTGACAGCTCTGAGGAATGACTTTATGTGGGATTCTGGGGAGTGGGATTGACTGTGAAAATCCGCACCCCATTGCTGGGCCTCTCGGTCTCAGGATCAGTCAAAAGAATCACTAGGTATACGATCTGTTAAAAGCAAGGTTACCAGTTTAATAAATTAAGGCAGCCTGGTGCAGATTTGTCCAGCAACACGGAGGTTAAAAGCTTCTGTATTCCGTGGAGAAATGGCACAATTACATTCGAAAATTACACATTATTTATACGTTTTTTAAGAGATAGTACAGCCTTAATTACAAATGTAATACGGTGATATGATTTACAGCAGGTTGATCCAATGATATTTCCTGAGAAAGTTTTCTTAATTACAAGAAAAATCCAATCAACTGTAATATGGTGACATGATTCACAACAGGTTCATCCAATGATATTCCCTGGGAAAGGGGTCATATTTTAAACGGAAAAGCCATTTGTGGTGAATAAAAATCTTCATATACTTGTTGCTTCTGACAACAGCCGAAATTCAAATTTTAGATCCTCAGCAGGAAATGCTGTACAAAGAGCCAGCACATGCATGATGGGCCGAACAAACTCTTTTTTTACTGCAATGGCTCCAGGGCATATCCAGACAGAACTAGCCAAATGTAGCTTTCCAGACAGACGCGTCTACTATTCTGGGCCAGAGCAGATCCTTTCAGAATGTTTTCGGAAGGTTCCCTAGATCTTACCTTTCTCCGGCTTGAAAGGTAAATGTAAGGTGCTGCATTCCAGATGCAACTGAATTGGTCAAACTGCCTGACGTTATGCGGTGAACTACCAGAGCGTCTGGGAGGGAGGGGAACAGTCGCTGTGTCTGAGAGGAGCACCCTTTATATCTGTGTCTGATCCCTGACTGCTCAGCAACTGTGACAAGGATGTGGCATCCCAGTGTCCTCCTCCTCTTCTGTCCATCTTCCCTCCCACATATCTGCTCCACGCTCCACTCTGACCGATCACCAACACCCCTAACCTTCATCTACTTATCACATTCCCCGCTAATTTCCCCTCAGACCCACACCCCTCCCATTTATCTCTTAGCCCCCCTGGGCAACCCCCACCACACCCCTCATTCCTGATGAAGGGCTTATGATCAAAACATCAACTCTCCTGTTCCTCGGATGCTGCCTGACTGGCTGTGCTTTTCCAGCACCACACGTTTTGTCTCTGAGCTCAGCAACTGTGACCAGGATGTGGGATCTCAGTGTCCTCCTTCTCCTCCTGAAACAGTTCCCATCGCTGCTTCTCAGAAACCAGCATCACTGAGGGACAGGAAGGCACTGTGTTATCACACTGTGGATGTTGGGGAAGTTCATCCTGAGCAGCTCTGTGATGTGGGACTCCATGCTCCATGGTCTGTTCCCTGGGATGCAAGATTAGAGTGATGCTGGAAAAGCACAGCAGGTCAAGCAGCATCCAAGAAAAATTGACTTTTTGGGCAAAAGTCCCTCATCAGAAATGAGGCTGTGAGTCTCCAGGGTAGGAGGGAAATGAGGAAACTGGTGAAGTCCACATTGGTGCCATGGGGTTGAAGGGTCCCGAGGAGGAAGATGAGGCATTCTTCTTCCAGGCGTGGGGTGGTGTGGGAGTGGAGATTGAGGAGGCCCAGACCTACATGTCCTCGGTGGAATGGGAGGGGGAGTTGAAATGTTCAGCCACAGAGTGGTGGGGTTGATTGGTGTGGGTCTCCCGGAGATGTTCTCTGAAGCACTCTGTGAGAAGGTGTCTGGTCTCCCCCATGTAGAGGAAACCGAATCAGGAGCAATGGATACAATAAATGACATGTGCTGAAGTGCAGGTGAAACTTTGATAGATGTGGAAGGCTCCTTTGGTGCCTTGGGTGGAGGTGAGGGGGAGGTGTGGGCGCAGGTTTTGCAATTCCTGCAGTGGCAGGGGAAGGTGCCAAGAGGGGAGGGTGGGTTGTTGGGTGGTGTGGACCTAACCAGGTAATCACAGAGGGAATGGTCTTTACGGAAAGCAGTTAGGGGTGGAGAAGGAAATCTATCCCTGGTGGTGGGGCCCGTTTGTAGGTGGCAGAAATGTCGGCGGATGATGCAATTTATGCAAAAGTTGGTGGGATGGAAGGTGAGGACCAGGGGTGGTTCTGTCCTTATTGCGGTTGGAGGGGTGGGGTCGAGGGCAGAGGTGTGGGATGTGGATGAGATGTGTTGGAGGGCATCTTCAACTGTGTGGGAGGGGAAATTGTAGTCTTTAAAGAAGGAGGCCATTTGGTGTGCTCTGTGGTGGAACTGTCCCTCCTGGGAGCAGATACTGCGGAGGTGGAGGAATGGGAATAAGGGATAGCTTTTTTGCAGGAGGTAGGGTGGGATAAGGTGTAATGCAGGAAGCTGTGGGAATCAGTAGGGTGTAGCAAATGTCAGTGTTGAGTTGATCATTGTTGATGGAGATGGAGAGGTCCAGGAAGGGGAGGGAGGTGTCAGAGATGGTCCAGGTGAATTTAAGGTCAGAGTGGAATGTGTTGGTGCAGTTGATGAACTGTTCAACCTCCTCTTGGGAGCACGAGGTGGCGCCAATGCGGACATCAATGTCACGGAGGAAAAGGCAGAGAGTGTGAGAGACAGGGACAGAGATAGAATGTGTGAGAGATAGGGACACAGAGAGAGTGTTTGAGAGATAAGGAGAGAGAGAGAGAGAAAGAGAGAGAGAGAGAGATAACAGTGGAAAAAGAGCGCAAGAGACAGGGATGGATAGAATCCAAGAGAGTTTACAGAGTGTCAGGCCGTTCCTGTCCAAATGCCCCAGTGAAACATGAGGAGTGTTTGGATAAAAGAGAATTCAGTCAGTACTGTCTTGACTGTGTACTCAGTTACACACCCAACCTTCCAGACTATACCATCTAGCTGAGTCTGTGCAAGAGGGAAGATTGTGAGATGTGGATGATGAGAGACAGAGGCTTTCCTCAATATTAAAAAATTTTGCTTTGTTCCCTGTGCAAGTGGAATATTTAAATGGAAAGGCTGAACAGGAGGAATTCATCAGCTCACACACAGCATCGTGGGGATCACATTCAAATGTTTTCTGATGATCCTAACCATTGATATTGTGTCACAGTCTTGCAACAGAAACATGATAATTGAGAGATAATTCTGATCCAGCACATCACTCCATGTTGAGATCAGAGCTTCCCTTGGCACTAAGGTACCACCTGCTAATTACTTCACAGACCTGAGCTGGTATTGTTACTGTGGGAAACATTGCCAGGGTTACCATGATATGGGATTAAACACTGAGTACAGTGTGGAATGTCAGGGCACCAGGTGTAGACAGTCAGAGTTCCTGTTCTCCCTGAAACACTCCTGGCTTTTTCATCAAAGGATGCATCTTGACAATTTCCCTGAAAAATATCATCAATTTCCCACATCATTCACTGATTCCTGTGAAATCACAGACTATGGTACTTAGCCTCTCTCGGGCTGTTCATCACATCTCTCTCACTGTCTCTCTGTCTGCCCCTGTTTCTCTCTCTCTCTTTGTATCAGTCTGTCTGTCCCTGTCTCTGCCTTTGTCTCTGTCTCTGTCTCTGTCTCTGTCTCTGTCTCTCTCTGTCTCTCTCTCTCTGTCCATGTCAGCCTCCCTCTGTCTATTTCTGCCTGTGTCTCTGTACCTCTCTCACTGTCCCTGTCTCTGTCATTCTCACTGTTTCAGACTCTCCCTTTCTGGGCCTGGCCCTCTCTCTGTGCCTCACTGTGTGCCTTATTCACTGCTCTCTCTACTTGTTCAGCCCCTTTAATGATCTGTGCACATATACACACAACCCTCCCTGTTCCTACCTCACCCCCTTGAGAATTGTCCCTCCCCCATTTTATGTTGTCTCTCAATGTCCTTCCCACCAAAGTGCATCACCTCCCACTTCTCTGCACTGAACCTCCTGATGAAGGGCTTATGCTCGAAACGTCGAATTCTCTATTCCTGAGATGCTGCCTGGCCTGCTGTGCTTTGACCAGCAACACATTTGCAGCTGTGATCTCCAGCATCTGCAGACCTCATTTTTTACTCCCCCATCTTTCCCCCTACTCCCCCATATTGTCAAAGTCCTTTTACAGTCCCACACTGTACTCGTTACAGTTTGAAATTCTTCCTGGTTTGGTGCCATCTCCAAACTTTGAACTTCTCCCCTGCACAGCAAGATCCCATTCATTAATTAATGTCAGGAAAAGCAAAATGCCTAACACTGACCCACTTCACAGGAGGCTCCCAAGCACTGAGGATGTCACCGAGACAGGGGACGAAACGTTTGCAACACAAACTCCCAGCTCGACGAACAGAACCACAACAGGCTTTGGGGAGTCAGCAGTATTCCAGCCTCTGACGTGCTCTTGTAGCCACTGTGTGTATGTTGTGAATATAGTTGAGTTTCTGGTCAATGGTAACCCCCAGGATGTTGTCTCCTTGTTTCTGATCTCTCTACCAAGGAGGAAACTTTCTTCTATTGACCCTGTCAATGTCCAAAACATTCAAGAAACACAATATCATCCAGGGACAAAACAGCACCTGATTGATTGGCCCCACATTCACAAACATCTACTCCCTCCACCACCAATGCTCAGTAGCAGCAGTGCGTACCATTTCCAAGTTGGGCAGGGAAATTCACCAAACATCCTCAGACAGCACCTTCCAAACCCACAGTCACTTTGATCCTAAAAGGACAAGGGCAGGAGATACATGAGACACCACCCCCTGCAGGTTCCTCTCCAAGCCACTCACTATCCTGAGTTGAAGCTGTTTGTCCCTTTTGGTAACTATTTGGAATGATGTTGTAAGACTGAACGTGTCCTCAGGCTGTGGGATTTGGAGAATGATGCAGAAAAATAATTGAACAATTTTTAAAGACAGATACATTACTCAATGACATACAGATTGAGGAATATGGAATGAACGAATATAGTCAGGAACAAAATTACTGTACAGTCTAGATTAACATAGAGAAGGCATTTTTCTAACTGCCATCCACTACCTGCCCACTGCCAGATAACAGGTACATCCTGGTCACCTCCATCCTGTTCTGCCTGGGGTGTGAAAAACTTCATTTTGTCAGGTCACTTTTGTACAGGCAAGAGAGCAGCTTTTCAAGGGCTCCCAGGGGAAATGTAGGTTCAAAGATTCCCTTACAACAGGAGGAACCAACATCCTCAGCTGGCCAAAGACATCTCCCCATCTCTAATTCATGACAAAGGAGAGAAATGGATACTAGCATCTGTCGTTCTTAAAGAGGAGGATTCAGGCCAGACCATATGGACAGCAGATACATGGGAACACCACTCCCTGCAAGTTCCCTCTCAGCCACTCACCATCCTGACTTGGAAATGATCACCGTTCCTTCAATGTCGCTGGGTCGCAATCCTGGAACTCTCCCCCCACCAATGGTATTGTGGGTCTACCAATAGCTTATGGCCTCCAGGGGTTCAAGAGGGCAGCTCACCGCCACATTTTCAAGGGAGCAATTAGGGACGGGCATTAAACTCTGGTCAGACAATGATGCCCACCTCCCACAAATGAATAAAAGAAAATCCAGCTCAATCCGATCTCCCTCTCAGCCTTCTTCTCTCCCAGAGAAAATAGTCCCAACCTCTTCAATCTATCCACATTGCTGTCATTTCTTATCCCTGGAACCATTCTTGTAAATCACTCCTGCCCTTTCTCTGATGTGTTCCCATCTTTCCGATAATGTGGGGCCCACACCTGGACACAATACTCCAGCTGGGGTCAAACAAGGGCCTTGTACATGTTCAGCAACACCTCCTTTCTCTTGTACTCTGTGCCTGTGTTAGTAATGTGGAGGACACTGTGTGCTTTATTCACTGCTCTCTCTACCTGTCCTGCCACCTTCAATGATCTGTTCACATATACCCCCAGTTCCCCCTGCTCCTGCTACACCCCCTTCAGAATTGCGCCCCCCCCCATTTTATATTGACTCTCAATTTCCTTCCCACTGAAGTGCATCACTTCCCATTTTTCTGCCCTGAACCTCATCCGCCTCCCCTCCTCCCCCAAATCCCGCACTTATCAATGTGCTTTGGAGTTCTGAACGGCCCCCCTCACATTTTACAATTCTTCCTGGTTTGGTGCCATCTACAAACTTTGAATTTGTCCCCTGCACAGCAAGATCCCAATCATTACTAAATATCAGGAAAAACAAGGATCCCAACATTGACCCCTGGAATTCTGGGGGTTCTTCTCCGCAGTTTCATGTCCCACCAGGCACCAGCTGAGCTAAAATTAAATCCCTTCACTGTACAATCCCATCTCTGGAAGGACAGGAGCACACACTCTTGAGGATCAGGTGGATTCTGGGTGGGTGAGATAAGAGCAAGATATTTGTTGTTAAATATCAATTACTTCCCACACCATCAGGACAGAATTAATTGCTATTGAGTAATCAGATTGCATAACATCAAACCCTGAAACCATGCTGCCCGGCTGGTTCAACTGGTCTCTGAGGAGAGGCACCACTGTACCACCTTTACCTCAGGGTGACAACGTGACTCATTCTTTGTTGTTGTAAATTAACACAACATTTCCCTTGGTAATCGCTCCTCTCTATGTCCAGTGGATTAACCCTCGGGCAAAGAATATCTCGTCAAACAGGAACCACAGAGAATTCCTGAAATTTTCACCATTCAAACGTGATTCCCTAACGCAATAGTTCCTCCAAATCATTGCTTCATCCTGAGCACTCAGTCCTCTGACAGTACAGACACCCACACAGGTCTATAACATTTCACCGAAGACACTGAACATCCTTCTCAGACAAATGAATGAGATCTCTGCAAAGCTCTGAAACAAAATCCACAGTGCAGATTTTCTGACAGTTTGGAAATCCCTCAGCACTGACCCCCTGACAGTGCGGCACTCCCTCACCACTGACCCACTGACAATGTGACTTCCCTCAATACTCCTCCTCCTACAGTGTGAGACTCCCTCAGCTGTGACTTTATGACAGTGCGGTGTTTCCTCAGTACTGACCCTGCGACAGTACAGCCGCCCCTCAGTACTGACCTTCCTATTGTGCGGTATTATCCCAGCATTGACTCTCTAACAGTGCAATGCTCCCTCAGCCCTGACCCTCTGACAGTGTGGTGGTTCCCCCAAAGCTGACTCTCTGACAGTGCAGCGCTCCCTCAGTACTGACCCTCCGATAATGTGACACTCGTCAGCACTGATCTTCCAACAGTGTGGAAACCCCCCAGCACTGAGCCTGTGATAACACAATGCTCCATTAGCACTGACCCTCTGACAGCGCAGCATTCCACCAGCACTGAACCCCCAACAGGGCAATGCTACCTTCATTCTCACGCTCCGAGAGTGTGACACTGCGTCAGCACTGAGCCTCTGAGAGTGTGGCACTCTGTCAGCACTGACCCTCCCACAGTATGGTCTATCTGTAACCCTGTGCGGTTCCCCTTCGGGGCCTATTGTGGGTGTTTCATCAATCAAAGCCTTGGAGTGAGGTAGGGGCTGGTTTATCAACACCCCACATCCCTCAGATGTGCTGCATGTCAAAACATGAACACAACCTGCTGCCTGTGAATGCAGTGAGAGGGTGGGGATTAGGTGTCACTATCTCCTGAATAGTTTGTGTGAGGTCACGGCTGTGGGAATAGATGGTTCCCATTGGAACTCAGTGGGAGATTGACATTGAATCATCATTGTTTGTACAAAGCCAGGACTCTCAATTTCTCTTGGTCTCGATCCTGGAGCCTGTGATGAAATGTGTGTGCTTTCTGTATTTACTAACATTGGGAGCATAATTAGCATGAAAACACCAATGTGGTAATTATAGTAGGGGGTGTCAACTTCCCCAGCATGACTTGAGATGGTCATCATGGAAGAAGGGTCACGAGACTCGAAACGTTAACTCTGTCTCTCTCTGTAGTATGTAGGAGACCTAATGAGTTTCGCCAGAACTTTCTGATATTTTCAGATCTTCTAATTCCCCAGATCTTTATTTAATTGTACACACTCCAGATCACATCAGCCTGAGAGCTGTCTAATTTCCTGCTTCACATTCCTCAGATCCTCCATGAGCTGGTATTGGGAATTGGGAAGGTGTTTACAGGGAAAAGGTTTGCAGGGCTGGGGGAAAAGGAAGGTGGTGAGGTACAGGACTAATTCAGGTTAATGTTTCAGATCTAGTGACCCTTCTTCCATGATGACCATCTCAAGTCATGCTGGGGAAGTTGACACCCCCTACTATAATTACCACATTGGTGTTTTCATGCTAATTATGCTCCCAATGTTAGTAAATACATAAAGCACTCATATTTCATCACAGGCTCCAGGATCGAGACCAAGAGAAATTGAGATTCCTGGCTTTGTACAAACAATGATGATTCAATGTCAATCTCCCACTGAGTTCCAATGGGAACCATCTATTCCCACAGCCGGGACCTCTCACAAACTATTCAGGAGATAGTGACACCTAATCCCCACTCTCTCACTGCATTCACAGGCAGCAGGTTGTGTTCATGTTTTGACAGAGATATACCCGGTACATCTGACAGGGGGTGGGGGTTCAAAAAACCAGCCCTTACCTCCAACCTCATTGTTGACCTCAATCTTTACTCCGAGGCTGTGAGTGATGGTGCAACCACAATAGGCCAGGAAGGGGAACAGCACAGGGATACAGATAGACCATTCTGTGGGAGGGTCTGTGCTGAGGGAGTGCCAAACTGTCAGAGGGTCAGTATTGAGTGTGCGCCTCACTGTCAGAGGGTGGGTGCTGAGGGAGTACTGCAGTCTCGGAGAGTCAGTGCTGAGGGAATGCCGCATTGTCAGAGGGTCAGTTCTGAGGGAGTGCTGTACTGATGGAAGGTCAGTGCTGAGGGAGTGCACTGTTGGAAAGTCAGTATTGAGGGAGTGCCCAGTGACCATAGAGTCACTGCTGAGAGAGTGCAGCATTATGGGAGTGTCTGTACTGAGGGAATGCTGCACTGTCGGAGCGTCAGCATTGAGGGAATATCACGCTATCATAAAGTCACTGCTGAGGTAGTACTGCCCTGTTGGAAGGTCAGTGCTGAGGGAGTGCTGCACTGTCAGAGGGTCTGTGCTGTGGATACTGTTTCAGAGCTGTGCAGGTATATTGCTAGTTTGTTTGTGAAGGGTTTATGGTGTATTCTGAGCTGGTGAAATAGTATAGACGTTACAAATCACACAACACCAGATCTTGTCCAACAGGTTTAATTGGAAGCACTTGCTTTTGGAGTGCTACTCCTTCATCAGATGGCTGTCCAAATCATGTTATCGAGGTGTGTGAGTCTCTGTACTGTCAGAGTACTGAGTGCTCAGGGTGAAACAAAGAGTTCCAGCAGCTATTGCAATCGGGAGTTGTGTTTGAATGGTGAACATTTCAGAAATTCCCTGTGGCTCCTGTTTAATGAGGTATTTTTTGCCTGAGGATTAATTTGACAGATATCAGGAAGAGCGATTACCCAGAGCAATGTTGTGTTTATTTATAACTACAGAGAATGAGTCACGTTGTCACACTGAGGTAAAGGTGGTACAGTAGTCCCTTCCCTCAGAGACCAGTTGAACCAGCTGGGCAGTATTGTCTCGGGGGTTGATGTTGCGACTCTGGCCTGGTGTCTTCTATCACGGAGGTCTTAGACGACAGAACACGCGAGAGGCTGGACCAGCTGCTATCTCTGGATGAGCTGACCAAGGCCCTCGAGTCCTTCAAAAAGAATAAAACTCCAGGAAGCAACGGCTTACCGGTCGAGCTCTATTCTGCTCTGTGGGACTTGATTGGCCAGGACCTGCTGGAGGTGTATGTCAGTATGCTTCGGGCAGGTACCATGAGTGAATCCATGAGGAAAGGCATCATCACCCTCATCTACAAGCGGAAGGGGGAGAGGGAGGAACTCAAAAATTGGAGACCAATTTCACTGTTGAATGTGGATTACAAAATTCTGTCAAAGGTTATCGCCAACCGGGTCAGGTCTGCTCTGGGGTCGGTGATTCTCCCTGACCAAACCTCTGCTGTGCCGGGCAGGAAGATCGCTGAGAGTCTCGCACTCCTCAGGGATACGATCGCCAACGTGCAGGACAGAGGGTTGGACACCTGCCTGATCAGCCTGGACCAGGAGAAAGCCTTTGACAGGATATCACACAGGTATATGAGAGATGTTCTCTCCAAAATGGGCTTTGGGGAGGGAATCTGCAATTGGATCAGACTGCTCTACACCAACATTGTCAGTGCAGTCTCAATCAATGGATGGGAATCAGATAGCTTCCCAGTCAGATCTGGAGTCAGAAGGGCTGCCCTCTCTCTCCTGCCTTGTTTGTGTGCTGCATAGAGCCATTTGCCGAGTCCATCAGGAAGAATGCGAGCCTGAGAGGGGTGACTATTCCTGGCAGCGTGGGCCTGCAGGTTAAGGCCTCCCTGTACATGGATGACATCGCCGTTTTCTGCTCGGATCCGCTGTCCGTGCGCAGACTCATGTGCATATGTGACCAGTTCGAACGGGCCTCGGGGTCCAAGGTAAACCGAGGCAAGAGCGAGGCTATGCTCTTCAGGAACTGGGCCGACCAATCCTCGATCCCCTTCACCGTCAGGACCGACCACCTGAAGGTGCTGCGTATTTGGTTTGGGGGTGCTGGGATGTGCGCCACGTCTTGGGACGAGCTTATCAGCAAAGTGAGGCAGAAACTGGGCAGATGGAAGCTATGGTCGCTCTCCATCACGGGAAAAAACCTGGTCATCAGATGAGAGGCACTGTCATTGCTTTTGTACGTGGCACAGGTCTGGCCTATTCCCAGAACCTGTGCCGTTGCAGTCAACCGGGTTATCTTCCAGTTAATATGGAGATCAAAGATGGACCGGGTCCGGAGGGACTCGCTGTACAAAGATCTGGGCAACAAGGGAAAACATACACCCAATGCCACCCTCACCCTGATGGCCACCTTTGTGTGTGGCTGCATCAAGCTGTGCGTGGATCCCCGGTACGCAAACACCAAGTGTCACTCCGTACTGAGGTTCTACCTGTCCCCGGTGTTGCAAAGGATGGGCCTGGCCTCGCTGCCGCGGAACGCTCCGAGTAGTTGGACCGTTCCGTATCTTTCGTGGAGAAGTTTATGAAGAAAAACACCTTTGACCACAAGTCCATCAGGAAGTGGTCAGTGCATAGTGTCCTCGAGACCTTTCGGGAAAAGGAGAGGTCGGATCCTATCGAGTGGTTCCCTGAGCAGACTGTCAAAGCCATTTGGCAGAATACCTCATCGCCAGAACTTTCCAACAAGCACTAAGACATAGCTTGGCTGGTGGTGAGAAGGGCTCTGCCTGTGAGATCATTTATGCACGCCCGGACTCTCAGCCGCACCGCACGCTGCCCTCGAAGCAGCTGCGGGGGGGAAGAGACTGTCACACACCTCCTTCTGGAATGTGCCTATGCAGAGGACGTCTGGAGAGGAATACAGTGTGTTGGTCGAGGTTCGTCCCGAGCAGCGCCGTGACGCGGAACTCCGTGATCCATGGCCTGTTCCCCGGGACGCACACCGAGACGAACATCAACTGCGCCTGGAGGATCATCAACTCGGTGAAGGACGCTCTCTGGGTGGTCCGAAACCTGTTGATCTTCCAGCTGAAGGAGTTGACCCCGACTGAGTGTTGCAGACTGGCACATTCCAAGGTCCAGGACTACGTGTTGAGGGACGCGCTGAAGCTTGGGGCAGCTGCCGCCAAGGCGCGGTGAGGAAAGACCACCGTGTAACATCTATCTGCCTCAGAAGAACAGGGGGCCCATGCAGTCAGTTGGGCTCTGCTGACACCTCAGCTCAAACTGTAATCGTACCGACCTGTAAATAGGAATGATTACTCTGTTTTGGTATGGAAAGAAATGGAATGTTTACTTATGTACGGTATGTCCAGTTGTATAGATCAAAGTATTTATGAATAAAGTATATTTTTGAAATAAAAAAAAGTCTTTCTATCCCCGGAGCCCCGGTATTTCCTTGTGCAATAAACTCAGTCATTGAACCCCAAAAACAAAATGAAGGACATGGATAGGATCAATAGACAAAGTCGTTTCACTGAGGTGGGAGAGTGCAGAACTAAAGGGCATAGGTTTGGGAAACAGGGGAAAGATATCAAAGGAACCTGAGGGGCAATGTTTTCACACAGAGGGTGGTGCATGTATGGAATGAGCTGCCAGAGGAAGTGTTGGAGGTTGGTATAATCGCAGCATTTAAAAGACATCTGGATGGGAAAATGAATAGGAAGGGTTTAGATGGATATGAGCCAAGTGCTGGCAAATGGGACTAGTTTAGGTTAGAATATCTGGTTGGCATGGACAAGTTGGACCGAAGGGTCTGTTTCCATGCTATACATCTCCATGACCCTTTGACTCTATGACCTGCGGATTAATACCTGGGCAAACATTGTCCAGTCAAACAAGAACAACTGAGTTAAAAATCACACAACACCAGGTTATAGTCCAACAGGTTTCATTGGAAGCACTAGCTTTTGGAGCGCTGCTCCTTCACCTTCACCAGCCCTCCGAAAGCTAGTGCTTCCAATTAAATCTTTAGGAACAACAGAGACTTCCTGAAATGTTCATCACTGCTGACCCTCAGACAGTGTGGTACTCCATCACTACTGACCTTCTGACAGTGCAGCACTCCCTCAGTGAAACAAAGATTGGAAATTGTAAGAAAAAAAAGCCAAAGTCTTCCTGAGTGATCCAGGAGAATATTGACACCAGAACAGTTTGTTATACACAGACACAGTTAGTGAAGCATTCCTGTATCATCAACAACAAATGCTGGAGATCCCAGCGGGTCAGGCAGTGTCCATGGAGAGGGAACAAGCTAACGTTTCGAGTTTAGATGGCTCTTCATCAGAGCTGACGTGAAATGTGGAAGGGACAGGATTTATGCCATAGCTTGGTGGGGTGTGGGGGTGGATAATGGATGCAGAGTACTGGTGGAGAAAAGATGTTGATAATTCAGATAAAGTGATAGAAATGTGAGAATGGCAGAACAACGGTGTGTCTCCTGCCAGACTGGAAAGGACAGACACTAGGATGGGGGTGGGGGGGGGGGGGGGGGGGGAGAGAGGACATGGTAACAAGCTGAAACAAAGGGAAGAAATGGTTCACAGTTTGAATGTTTTGAACTCAATAATAAGTCCAGAAGGCTGGAAAGTGCCAAGTCTGAAGATCAGATATTGTCCGTCCAGTTTGCGCTGTGATTCACTGGAATACTGCAACGTGCTGAGGACAGACATGTCGGCATGTGAGCAGGATGCTGTGGTAAAATGACCAGCTACAGGAAGATTTGGGTCTTGTTTGTAAACAGACCAGAGGTGTTCTGCAAAGCAGTCACCCAGGATGTATTTGGTGAAAAGTCATCTCAACTCAAACCGTTACCTTGGTCTCTCTGCATGGATGCTGTCTGACCCAGTGTGAGTTCCAGCATTTGTTGTTATCAGTACAGGTTCCAGCATCTACAATAATTAGCTCTGACATTCCTGTATCGTCTTTGTGTGTGAAACAAACAAACATTGGGAATTTGTAAAACCAGACCAAGGCATCTCTTGCATTTATATATATCTGAGGCACTGGGAGGATCGATAACTGAATGGGCCCCAGTTAATTTCAGCAGAGAGATCTCAGACAGTAATGTTCCCTCCCAGTCTGGGAACACTTCAGCGGTCAGGGACATTCGGCCTTGGATCTTCAGGTGACCATCATCCAAGGTGCACTTTGGTATACGCTACAACGCAGAGTGGCCGAGCAGAGGCTGATAGCCTCAACTGGAATGGCCTCAACCGGGACATGGGGTTAATGTCACAGTACACGGACCCCACCACACACACACACACACACACACACACACACACACACACACACACACACACACACACACACACACACACACACACACACACACACACACACACACACACCTACAGGGGAATTTGCATGTGCACATACATTTTATTTTGTTCAAAGCACATAATCTGTAGGCAGTCAGTCCATTGACATTTTATCGATTCCTACTTTGCTAATGGAACCATTCTGACTCAACCAGTCTGGGGTATGGACAGGCAGCAACCTCAGGCAGCATCCAAGGAATCCTGACAAAGAGCTTCTGCTTGAAATGTCCACTCTCCTCCTCCTCGGATGCTGCCTGACCAGCTGTGCTTTTCCAGCACTACACTTTTCACTCTGATCTCTAGCAGCTTCACTTTCTCCTAAACTCTAACCACACAACTTTAATGCATTGTCTGAGCTAAGATGTCACCTTTGAAAACAAAAACATAATCCTGAAGTTATCGTGCAATGAGACTTAAAAGAAATTCTGGGATTTACATGAATCGAAACCTGCAAACACATTCTAAGTGATGAAAGACTGAATAGCAATCTCGGTTTGCTCAATACATCGCATCAACTGTATGACACTTTGATCTTTTACCATAAACTCTGTGCCCTATGACCCTGCCTCACGAGCTACCTGATAAAGGAACAGCACTCCAAAAGCTTGCACATCCAAATAAACCTGTTGGACTATAACCTGGTGTTGTGTGATTTGTTCACCACAGTTGCACAACTTTAACAAAATGACATCAAATGCTCAGAGAGTCAGTACCAGAGGGATGGGCTGAACAGCCACCATTGCACCACAATACCTTTGCGATTCTGTGATTTGGTGCATTCCCCCCCCCTCCCCCAACTCTCCCTCAATCCCCAACCTTCCTGCCATAAGGACAAGTCTTGACCCTGGAAAACAACCTGCTGATTAAATCTGATTCTCGGAAAATTCCCAGTGTAATTCCAATTACCCTGAATCCCGGAGCTCCCTCTGTAATGTCACTGTGACTATCCCGTGTTCAGACACCACATGGAATACTGCCAGTCCCCACCACCTTCTCCAGGGGCCGTGAGGAACGTGAGATTAAAGCTGAACCCACACAGTGACAGCTACATTTCCCCAAGTCACTTATTGAAAAGAAAATGGAGGAGATTGTCAGGACTGGAGCTGGAGGATTCACTGTCTCTCTCTACTCCTGTAACAAATCAAAACCCTTCCTTTACTCCAGTGACCAGAATCTCCAATCCAATATCTTCTAAAAAGATCAATTCTAAATAAACATACTCACTATAGAGTCACAGAGTTGTACAGCATGGAAACAAACCCTTTGGTCAAACTGGTACATGAATTACAGATATTCGATATGAACCTCATCCTATTTGCCAACACTTGGTCCACATCCCCCTAAATCCTTCTTATTCCTTTACCCAACAGGATGCCTTTGAAGTGTTGTCATTGTACCAGCCTCCACCATCTCCTCTGGCAGCTTGTTCCATATGCACACCACCCTCTGTGCGAAACATGTGCCCCTCAAGTCCCTTTTAAATCTTTCCCCACTCACCTTAAACCCATGCGCTCTAGTTTTGGACACCCTACCCTAGGTAAAAGACCTTAGCTGTTCACCCTATCCATCCCTCTCATGGTTTTATAAACCTCTATAAGGTTGCCCCTCACCCTCTGTTGCTCCAGGGAAAATAGCCCCAGCTTATTCACCCTCTCCCCATAGCTCTAACCATCCAACCCTGGCCCCATCCTTTTAAATCTTCTCTGAACTCTTTCAAATTTCACAATATCCTTCCTACAGCAGGGAGACCAGAATTGAATGCAGTATTCCAAACGTGGCCTCATCAATGTTCCATACAGTCTCAACATGACCTCCCAACTCCTATATTCAAGGCTCTGACCAAAGCTTATTATCAAAGTCTAACATTAACTGAAGATGCAATAACTGTTTGTCACAAAGTCAAGTAACGTACACATCTAAATAGCGATCCCTCTCAACATCCCCAAAACACACCAACATAATCGCAATCAAATCCAAAAGAACTGGTGATGCTGTAAATCAGAAACAAAAACAGGAGTTGCTGGAAAAACTCAGCAGGTCTGACAGCATCTGTGGAGAGATAGAAAAAGAGTTAGCACTTCTGAGGAAGGGTCACTAGACCTGAACTGTTAGCTCTAATTTCTCTCCACAGAGTTGCCAGACCTGCTGAGCTTTTCCAACAATTTTCTGTGGAAAAAGTGAGGACAGCAGATGCTGGAGATCAGAGCTGAAAAATGTGTTGCTGGAAAAGTGCAGCAGGTCAGGCAGCATCAAAGGAGCAGGAGAATCGACAATTTGGGCATAAGCCTTCCTGAAGAAGGGCTTATGCCCGAAATGTCAATTCTCCTGTTCCTTGGATGCTGCCTGACCTGCTGCACTTTTCCAGCAACACATTTTTCAGCAACAATTTTGTGTTTTTCTCTTTCACACAATTTCACTCTTCATGAAATCAGAAAAACCAATATTCTCTGCAGGGACTGTATCTGTGAAAGTAAGAACACTCCAGCCAATAGGTCATTCTTGAAGACAGAAAGATGAAGCATAAAATCTTTCAAAGTTTGTCACCTCTGTGTTCTTACACATGTGGCCATCACTGATCACACACACACAGGGCTGTCCCTGGGATCTATCAGCTTGTTCAGGGAAATACAATTGAGAAGTTCATTCGATCACTCTTTCAGAAGGAAGGGAAAGGTTTCATCCTGAACTCAACAAGTGGGTTGTTTCTTTCACCAACCATGGGAGTGATCAGATGGGGAGCCCTTCCTCACAGGCTTTATGTCCCTCAGCTAATTACAGACATAAAGCACTCTCTCCATCAGTTACAGTACAAACAGCCACAGCACAGTGTATAGTACAGCAAGCAGTGAGCACAAGTCATGTCATTTCATGGAAGTTTGGTTTTTAGAAAAGCAGTGCCTGTGACCTTGAAAGAAACCACTCGAGGTGTTCCCACAAAATGTAAAATATTTTCCACAATCCTCTAAAATGCAAGTTTTCAAATAAACATTAAATCACCAGTGTCCGCATATTAAATGGGAACACCATTCCCAGCAAGATCCCTATGAAACCACTTTTGATTCTGACTTGGAAATATATCTCCGTTCCTTCAATGTCGTTGTTTCGAATTTGTGTGTGTGTGTGTGTGTGTGTGTGTGTGTGTGTGTGTGTGTGTGTGTGTGTGTGTGTGTGTGTGTACGTGTGTGTGTGTGTGTAGGTGTCCACATTTGTACATGAATATCTGTGAAAATGCAGACCTTTACGTTCCATGTTGATGTTTGTCTCAGTGCATGTCTATATTTGTACCTAAAGCAAACAGAAAGTGAAAATTATTGGGAAGCCACAGGATTGGGAAGCTTTTGAAAACCAACAGAGGATAACTAAAAAAGCAATAAGGAAAGAGAAGATGAAATCTGAGAGTAAGCTAGCTCGTTATATAAAAGGAGATTGGAACAAGTTTTTTGTAAATACATAAAGTAAGAGACACAGAAGAGTGGACATTGAATTGTTGGAAAATGAGGATGGAGAAGTCATAATGGGGAACAAATAAACAGAGAGGGAACTGAACAGATGCTTTGCATCAGTTTTCATGGTGGAAGATACCAACAGCATATTCGATCATTTACGGACATTGTCCCCCAAGGGTTCCTTCACCTTAATCTCCCTAATCCAGTCTGCCTCATGACACATCACTGAATCCAGAACTGTCTGTTCCCTTTTAGGATCTGCCACAGGTTCCCCTCCCTCCACCTTGTCTCAGTCGATTCCGTCGAACTCAGCACCGCCCTCCTAACCTGCAATTTTCTTCCTGACCTCTCCGCCCCCACCCCACTCCGGCCTATCACCCTCACCTTGACCTCCTTCCACCTATCGCATCTCCATCGACCCTCCCCCAAGTCCCTCCTTCCTACTTTTTATATTAGCCTGCTGGACACACTTTCCTCATTCCTGATGAAGGGCTTTTGCCCGAAACGTCGAATTCCATGTTCCTTGGATGCTGCCTGACCTGATCCACACAGAGCCAATCCCATTGGAGCATAGAACATAGATATTCACAGCACAGTACAGGCCCTTCGGCCCTCGATGTTGCACCGACCTGTAAAATTAATCTGATGCTCATCTAACCTACACTGTTCCATTATTATCCATATCTATGTCCAATATCCATTTAAATGCCTTTAACATCAACGAGTCTACTAGTGTTGCAGTCAGGCCATTCCACACTCCTACTGCTCTCTGAGTGAAGAAACTACCCCGAATATCTGTCCTAAATCTATCACCCCTCAATTTAAAAACCAGATCCGTCACATTATCCTTCACCATCCAAGGAAAAAGGCTCTCACTGTCCACCCTCTCTCACCTTTTGATTATCTTATATGTCTCGATTAAGTCATCTCTCAACCTTCTTCTCTCCAATGAAAACAGGCTCAGTTCCCTCAGCCTTTCCTCGTAAGACCCTCCTTCCATACCAGGCAACATCTGAGCAAATCTTCTCTGAACCCTTTGCAAAGCTTCCACATCCTTCCTATAATGAGGTGACCAGAACTACACGCAATGTGCGGACTTACCAGTGTCTTGTACAGCTGAAGCATGACCTCATGCCTCTGAAACTCAATCCCCCTGGGTGGCAGCTTTCAGGGATTTATGTACCTGGACACCCATGATCTCTCTGTTCATCTAAACTACCAAGATTTCTACCATGAGTCCAGTACTCTGCATCCCCGTTACTTCTTCCAAAGTGAATTACCTTACACTTTTCCACATTAAACTCCACTTGCCACTTCTCAGCCCAGCACTGCATCTAATCTCTGTTCTTCTGAAACCCACAACATCCCTCGGCACTATCCACAACTCTGCCTACCTTAGTGTCATCTGCAAATATACTAACCCATCCTTCCACATGCTCCTCCAGATCATTTATAAAAATGACAAACAGCAGTGGCCCCCAAACAGATCCTTGTAGCACACCACTGGTGACTGAGCTCCAGGGAGAACATTTTCTGTCAAAGAAGAACAAAGAACAAAGAAAATTTACAGCCCAGGAACAGGCCCTTCAGCCTTCCAAGCCTGAGCCAATCCAAATCCGCTGTCCAAACCTGTCGCCCAATTCCTTAGCATCAGTATCCCTCTGCTCCCCACCTCCTCAAGCATCTGTCCAGATGCACCTTAAATGAATCTACCGGGCCTGCATCTACAACCACTGCTGGCAACACGTTCCAGGCACCTTCCACCCTCTGTTTACCGTATTTGCCGCGTGTATCCCCCGTAAATATTTCACCTCTCACCTTGAAAACGTGACCTCTTGTTATTGAATCCTTCACCCTGGGAAAAAGCTTATCTCTATCTATCCTGTCGATATCCTTCATGATTTTGCAGACCTCAATCAAGTCCACCCTCAATTTCCTTTTTTCTAATGAAAACTATCCTCATGTACTCAATCTCCTTTCATAGCTAGCAACTTCCATACCAGGCAACGTCCTTGTAAACCTTCTCTGAACCCTCCCCAAAGTGTCCATATTCTTTCGGTAATGTGGCACTCAGAAATCAACCACCAGAAATCAACTACTCCCCTCTGTCTTCCTTCAGTGAGCCAACTTCTGATCCAAACCACTATATCACGTTCAATCCCGAAACTCCGTATTTTGTGCAATAGCCTACCGTGTGGAACCTTATCAAACACCTTACTGAAATCCATATACACCAAGGCAACTGCTTTATCTTCATCCACCTGTTTTGTCACCTTCTCAAAGAACTCAATAAGTTTAGTGACCTACTCTTCACAAAACTGTTTTGACTATCCCTAACCAAATTATCCCTTTCCTGATGATTATGCTTATGCTCGAAATGTCGCTCTCTTATTCCTGATGAAGGGCTTATGCTCGAAACGTCGAATTCTCTATTCCTGAGATGCTGCCTGGCCTGCTGTGCTTTAACCAGCAACACATTTGCAGCTGTGATCTCCAGCATCTGCAGACCTCATTTTTTACTCGATTATAAATCCCACCTGATTTTACCTTTTCCAACACCTTACCCACAACCGAAGGAAGACTTTCTGGCCTATAGTGATCAGGGTTGTCCCAATTCCCCTTCTTAAACAAGGGAACAGCATTTGCTGTCCTCCAGTCTTCTGGCACTGCTCCTGTCGACAATGACAACATTAAGATCAAAACTAAAGGCTCTGCAATCTCCTCCCTGGCTTCCCAGAGAATTCGAGGATAAGTCCCATCCTGCCCAGGGGTTTTTATCTGTTTTCATATCCAAAATTGCTAAAATGTCCTCTTTATCAACCTCAATCCCATCTAATAGCACTGCTCCTATTCTTTTTCTACTCAATCTTTTATTCCTGATATACCTATAGAAGGCCGTAGGGTTTTCCTTGATCCTGTCTGCTAACAACTTCTCATGTCCCCTCCTGGTTTTTCTTAGCCCTCTCTTTTGAACTTTTCTGGCTAACCTATAACTCTCAAGCGCCCTACATAAGCTTTCACACCTCATCCTCACATAAGCCTTCTTCTTCCTCCTGACAACAGCTTCAACTTCTTTAGTAAACCATGGCTCCCCCTCTCGACCACTTCCTCCCTGCCTGATAGACATATGCTTATCAAGGACCCGCAGTGGCTGCTCTTTGAATAAGCTTCACATTTTAAGTGTGTCCATCCCCTGCAGTTTCCTTTCCCACCCCCTGCATCCTAAATCTTGCCTAATCGCCTTTCCGCCAGCTACAACTCTCGCTCTGTGGTATATACCTATCCCTGCCCATTGCTGTTGTAAACATAACCAAATTATGGTCACTATCGGCAAAGTGCTCACCTGCCTCCAAATCTAACATCTTGCCGGGTTCATTCCCCAATACCAAATCCAATATGGCATCACTCCTTGTTGGCCTGTCTACACACTGTGTCAGAAAACTCTCCTGCAGGCATTGAACAACAACTAACTCATCTAAACTACTTGAATATAATATTCCCAGTCAATATTGGGGTGGTTAAAGACCCCCATAATAACTACCCTGGAGCACCTCCCTCCTTTCCCAGTACGGATCCCAATGCCCCATGAATTCAAACCCATTTATCCCACACCAATCTTTGAGCCATTCGTTAACCTCTTTAATCTTATTGATCCTGTGCCAATTAACCCGTGGTAGTAATCTAGAGATTATTCCCTTTTTGGTTCTGATTTTTAATTTAGCCCCTGGCTGTTCACATTCCCACAGTAGAAATGTTTTCCTCGTTCTCCCAATATCATTTGAACTGACATGGACCACAACAACCGGATCTTTCCACTCCCATTCCTAATTCCCCTGGAGCCCAGATTAGATCTGTTGAACGTGGGCATCAGGCAACACAGCCTTCAGATTTCTCAATCCTGCCCACAGAGAGCAGTGTCCATTCCCCTGACAATACTATCCCCAATTACATTCATATTTCTCTTTTCTCCCCTCCATCTTGGATGGCTGTATCAGGACCATCATCCTGTCCCACAGGATTATGATCAGTTTGCTAACGCTCCCTCCAGCCCACACTCTCATCCACACAGAGAGCAAGAATCCCAAATCTGATCGACAAACTCCCTCAGTACAACCTCCTGGATCCCTGAACCTGCCTTGTTCATAGTCACACCCTCCTGTCCCTGACCACTGACCAAATATGAAGCAATTAATCAAAGGTGTGTGACTGCCTCCTGAAACACAGCATTCAGGTAACTCTCCCCGTCCCTGATGTGTGACAGTGTTTGGAGCTCAGACTCCAGCTCATCAGCTGTGAGCCAGAATTCCTCAAACCACCAACACTTGCTCCAGATGTGGTCCCTTTGAAGCACAATGGGCTGTACCAGCATCTCCACCATCCAGGTATAATACATCCCCTGGCCCTGCAACTCCATTTCATTTACTCAGCTCTTAATTTGGTTTTTAAACATTTCCAGAATAAAAACAAGGACTGCAGATGCTGGAAACCAGATTCTAGATTAGAGTGTTGTTGGAAAAGCACAGAAGTTCAGGCAGCATCCGAGGAGCAGGAAAATCAACGTTTCGGGCAAAAGCCCTTTAAATGTTTGCGACTCACCTTGTACTTTGTGACCTGTAAATATTTTCACAATACATCTGAAATTTGAAATTTATAAAACAGTTAAATTCGTAGCAGTTGGCAACCAATGAACTTACAGTTTTTCTGTGAGGTCACGTTTTCATTTGTGCTGAGTCCCAGATCCTGGGAATTAAAAAAACCTTACAAAGTATGATCCAAACACCATAATGGAGAGAGACAGAGATGGAGAGGGGCAGAGTATCCTATAGTGTGGAAACAGGCCATTCTGCCCACACTGACCTCCTGAAGAGCATCCCACTGAGACCCAACCCCCCCAACCATGTAATCCCACATTTCCAATGTCTAAACCATCTCGCCTGCATATCCCTGGAAACTATGGTCAACTTAGCATGGTCAATCCACCAAACGTGCACATCTTTGGATTATGGGAGTTAACCAGAGCACCCGGAGGAAGCTCACACAGACAGAGAGAGGCTGTGCAAACTCCACACAGACAGTCACCTGAGGCTGGAATCAAATCCGTGTCCCTGGCCCTGTGAGGCAGCAGTGCTAACCACTGAGCTACCATCCTACCCTCTCCAGTGTGAGAGAGGGACAGAGAGGGAGAGAGAGAGAGAGTGTGTGAAAGAGAGGGACAGAGGGCGATAGACTGAGAGAAGGCACAGGGAGAGATAGGAGTATGGGAGATAGGGACAGAGAGAGAGAGTGAGAGAGTTAGGGACAAAGATAGAGGTAGTGAGAGAAGGGATAAAGAGGGAGTGAGAGAGAGGGAGTGAGAGATAGGGACAGAGGGGGAGGGACTGAAAGAAGGCACCGGGAGAGAGAGAGAATATGATAGATAGGGACAGAGAGAGTGTGTGTGTGAAAGAGAGGGACAGAGGGAGAGGGACTGAGAGAAGGCACAGGGAGAGAGAGAGTATGGGAGATAGGGACAGAGACAGAGTGTGTGAGAAATAGGGACAGATATAGAGGTAGTGAGAGAGGGACACAGAGATAGTGTGTACAAGTGTGGAACAGAGAGTGTGAAAGGTAAGGACAGAGAGAGAGGGAGTGAGAGATAGGGACAGAAAGAGAGTGTGGGAGATAGGGACAGAGAGAGAGTATGCGAAAGACAGGGACAGAGAGAGTGTGTGTAAAAGGTAAGGACAGAGGAAGAGTTTGTGAAAGATATGGACAGAGAGAGAGGGAGTGAAAGATAGGGACAGAGAGAGTATGTGAAAGGTAAGGACAGAGGGAGAGTATGTGAATTTAGGGACAGAGAGAGAGGATGTGAAAGATAGAGACAGAGAAAGGGAGTGAAAGAAGGGATAGAAAGAGAGTGTGTGAGAGGTAAAGAGAGAGAGAATGTATGAGAGATGGGAACAGAGATAGAGTGTTTGAAAGATAAGGACAGAGGGAGAAAGAGAGAGAAAGAGAAAGAGAGAGATAGCGATGGAGAAAGAGTGTGAGAGACAGGGATGGAGAGAATCCATGAGAGTTTACAGAGTGTCAGGCCGTTCCTGTCCAAATGCCCCAGTGAAACATGAGGAGTGTTTGGATAAAAGAGTATTCAGTCAGTGCTGTCTGTGACTGTGTACTCAGTTACACACCCAACCTTCCAGACCAGACCATCTAGCAGGAGGGAAGATTGTGAAATGTGGATGATGGGAGACAGAGACTTACCTCGATGTTAAAACATTCTGCTTTGTTCCCTGTGCCTTGGGAATATTTAAACGGAAAGGCAGAACAGGGAGGAGTTCATCAACTCACACACAGCATCATGGGCATCACATTCAAATATTTCTGATGACCTTAACCACTGATATTGTGTTACAGTCTCGGGACAGAATATTGTAATTGAGAGATAATTCCAATCCAGCACATTACTCTGTGTTGAGGACAGAGCTCCCCTTGACACTAAGGTACCACCTTCTTATTTGATCACAGACCCGAGCTGCTATTGTTACTGTGGGAAACATTGCCAGGGTTACCATGATATGGGATTGAACACCGAGTACAGTGTGGAATATGAGGGCACCAGTATAGACAGCCAGAGTTCCTGTTCTCTCTGAAACACTCCTGGCTTTTTCATCAAAGGATGCATCTTAACAATTTCCCTGAAAAATATCACCAATTTCCCACAGCATTCACCAATTCCTGTGAAATCAAAGATTGTAGTATTTTGTCTCTCACCGTCTATTCCACTCCATGTCTCTCTCTGTCTCTCTGTCTGAGTCTCTGTCAGCCCTTGTTTCTCTCTCTCTCTCTCTCTCTCTCTCCCTGTCACTCTCTCTCTCTCTCTCTCTTTCTCTATCACTCTCTCTCTGGCCCTGATTTGGAGATGCTGGTGTTGGATGCTGTGTCTGTCTGTCTGGGGTGGGCGGAGCATGTAACAGCTGTCTGGTGTTTTTTTTAAGTCGTGGTATAGTCCAGTTATTGTTTTTTTAACGGCTAAAATTTAAAGTTTTTTTTAAGCGCCTAGCGGACCCGGAAGCTGGTGTCACGCTAGCTTACCTGGGAAGGTTTATTTTTCTTATAAAAGCGCGCACCTCCAAGCCTTCGGCCTCACTCTCTTGGCAGAGCAGGTAACGGCTGTCTGGTGGTGTTTTTTTAAAGTCGCGGTATAGTCCAGTTATTGTTTTTTTAACGGCTAAAATTTAAAGATTTTTTTAAGCGCCTAGCTGTCCCGGAAGCTGGTGTCGCGCTAGCTTACCTGGGAAGGTTTTTTTCTTATAAAAGCGCGCAGGCGAGAAACCTGAGGCACTACAGGGCTAGAGCCTCCCACCCGCCCTCCTCCTCTAACCTAATAATAAGACCCGTTCTGGTAAGCAGGTAAGTGCTGCATTTTGCGTGTTTGTTTCTTTAGATCTAGTTTTTAAAGTTTACCTTTTAGAGGGCTGGCAGCGAAGGCAGTGCAATGTTCCTCTTGCAACGTGTATGAGGTGAGGGAAGCCATTAGCATCCCTGCTGATTACACTTGCAAGAAGTGCACCCATCTCCAGCTCCTCCAAGACCGTGTTAGGGAACTGGAGCTGGAGTTGGATGAACTGCGGATCATTCGGGAGGCAGAGGTGGTCATAGATCAGAGCTTTAGGGAAGTAGTTACTCCGAAAGTTATAGAGAGATGGGTGACAGTGAGGGGGAGTGGGAGGAAGCAGCCAGTGCAGGGACCCTCTGCGGTCATTCCCCTCAAGAACAAGTATACCATTTTGGATACTTGTGGAGGGGTTGACTTACCAGGGGTAAGCAATGAGGTTCAGGCCTCTGGCACGGAGTCTGTCCCCATTGCTCAGAAGGGAAGGATGGAGGAAGGTAGAGCGATAGTTATTGGGGACTCAATAGTGAGGGGCACAGATAGGCGGTTTTGCGGGGGCAACAGAGACTCGCGATTGGTATGTTGCCTCCCAGGTGCAAGGGTACGTGATGTCTCTGATCGTGTTTTCCAGGTCCTTAAGGGGGAGGGGGAGCAGCCCCAGATCGTGGTCCACGTTGGCACCAACGACATTGGTAGGAAGAGGGATGAGGATGTTAGGCAGGCTTTCAGGGAGCTAGGTTAGAAGCTCAGAGCTAGAACGAACAGAGTTGTTGTCTCTGGTTTGTTACCCATGCCACGTGATAGAGAGTTGAGGAATAGGGAGAGAGAGCAGTTAAATGCGTGGCTACAGGGATGGTGCAGGAGGGAGGAATTCTGGTTTCTGGACAACTGGGGTTCTTTCTGGGGAAGGTGGGACCTCTATAAACAGGATGGTCTACACCTGAACCTGAGGGGCACCAGCATCCTTGGGGGGAGGTTTGCGAGTGCTCTTTGGGAGGGTTTAAACTAACTCTGCAGGGGCATGGGAACCTGGACTGTAGCTTTAGGGTACAGGACCTTGAGTGTAGGGAGGTTAGGAACATGGTATCGATCTCGAAGGAGGGTGCCAGTAAACAGGAAGGTGGCTTGAAGTGTGTATACTTCAATGCCAGAAGTATAAGAAATAAGGTAGGTGAACTTGCAGTGTGGGTTGGTACCTGGGACTTCGATGTTGTGGCCATTACAGAGACGTGGGTAGAACAGGGACAGGAATGGCTATTGCAGGTTCCAGGGTTTAAATGTTTTAGTAGGCTCAGAGGTGAGGGTAAAAGAGGAGGAGGTGTGGCATTGCTTGTCAAGGATAGTATTACAGCGGTGAAAAGGACGATGGAGGAAGACTTGCCATCTGAGGTAGTTTGGGCTGAGGTTAGAAATAGGAAAGGTGAGGTCACCCTGTTAGGAGTTTTCTACAGGCCTCCTAATAGTCCGAGAGAAGTAGAGGAAAGTATTGCGAGGATGATTCAGGAGAAGAGTGAAAGTAGCAGGGTGGTTGTTATGGGGGACTTTAACTTCCCAGATATTGACTGGGAAAGCTATAGCTCGAGTTCGTTAGATGGGTCGATGTTTGTCCAATGTGTGCAGGAGGGTTTCCTGACACAATATGTAGACAGGCCAACAAGAGGTGAGGCTATACTGGATTTGGTTCTAGGTAATGAACCAGGCCAGGTGTTAGACTTGGAGGTAGGTGAACACTTCGGGGACAGTGACCACAACTTGGTGACTTTTACTCTAGTGATGGAGAGGGATAAGTGTGCACTGCAGGGCAGGAGTTATAGCTGGGGGCAGGGCAATTATGATGCGGTGAGGCATGACTTAGGATGCGTGGATTGGAAAAATAGGCTTCAAGGGAAGAACACAAATGATATGTGGAGATTGTTCAAGGAACAGCTAATGGGTGTCCTTGATAAGTATGTACCAGTCAGGCAGGGAGTAAAGGGTCTTGTGAGGGAGCCATGGTTTAATAAGGAATTGGAATCCCTTGTGAAAGGGAAGAGGGTGGCCTATGTAAAGATGAGGCGTGAAGGTTCAGTTGGGGCAATTGAGAGTTCTAAGGTAGCCAGGAAGGATCTAAAGAGAGAGCTAAGAGCAACGAGAAGGGGACATGAAAAGTCCTTAGTTGGTAGGATTAGGGAAAACCCAAAGGTTTTCTATAGGTATGTCAGGAATAAAAGAATGACTAGGGTAGGTATCGGTCCAGTCAAGGATAGTAGCGGGAAGTTGTGCGTGGAGGCGGAGGAGATTGGAGAGACACTAAATCAATACTTTTCGTCAGTATTCACTCAGGAACAGGACACTGTTGCTGATGTGAATATTGAGTCACAAGTGATTAGAATGGATGGCCTTGAGGTATGTAGGGAAGAGATCTGGGGAATACTGGAAAGGATGAAAATAGATAAGTCCCTGGGCCTGATGGCATTTATCCTAGGATCCTCTGTGAAGCTAGGGAGGAGATAGCGGAGCCATTGGCCTTGATTTTTATGTCGTCGTCGTCTACGGGAATAGTGCCAGAAGACTGGAGGATAGCGAATGTGGTCCCCTTGTTCAAGAAGAGGAGTAGGGATAGCCCTAGTAACTATAGGCCAGTGAGTCTCACTTCTGTTGTGGGCAAAGTCTTAGAGAGAATTGTAAGGGATAGGATTTATGAACATCTGGATCAAGGATAGTCAGCATGGTTTTGTGAAGGGCAGGTCGTGCCTCACAAACTTATTGAGTTCTTTGAGAAGGTGACCAAGGAAGTGGACGAGGGTAAAGCAGTAGATGTGGTGTATATGGATTTTAGCAAGGCGTTCGATAATGTACCCCATGGCAGGCTAATGCAAAAACTGCGGAGGTATGGCATTGAGGATGGATTAGAGGTTTGGATTAGGAATCGGCTGGCTGGAAGGAGACAGAGCGTAGTAGTTGATAGTATAGGTTCATCTTGGAGTGCAGTTACTAGCGGTGTTTCACAAGGATCTGTTTTGGGACCATTGCTGTTTGTCATTTTTATAAATGACCTAGAGGAGGGGCTTGAAAGCTGGGTGAGCAAGTTTGCGGATGACACGAAAGTCGGTGGAGTTGTGGACAGCGAAGAAGGATGTGGCAGGTTATAGCGGGATATAGATAAGTTGCAGAGCTGGGCAGAAATGTGGCAAATGGAGTTCAATGTAGCTAAGTGTGAAGTCATTCACTTTGGTAGGAATAACAAGAAGATGGATTACTGGGCTATTGGTGGGCTACTTGGTAGTGTGGATGAGCAGAGGGATCTTGGTGTCCATGTACACAGATCTCTGAAAGTTGCCACCCAGGTAAATAGTGCTGTGAAGAAGGCATATGGTGTACTGGGCTTTATTGGTAGAGGAATTGAGTTCCGGAGTCCTGAGGTCATGTTGCAGTTGTATAAGACTCTGGTGCGGCCTCATCTGGAGTATTGTGTGCAGTTTCGGTCGCCATACTATAGGAAGGATGTGGAGGCATTGGAACGAGTGCAGAGGAGGTTTACCAGGATGTTGCCGGGCATGGTAGGAAGATCGTATGAGGAAAGGCTGTGGTACTTGGGGCTGTTCTCATTGGAGAAAAGAAGGTTTAGGGGAGATTTGATAGAGGTGTACAAGATGATTAGGGGTTTAGATAGGGTTGACAGTGAGAACCTTTTTCCGCTAATGGAGTCAGCTGTTACTCGGGGACACAGCTTTAAATTAAGGGGTGGTAGGTATAGGACAGATGTTAGGGGTAGATTCTTTACTCAGCGGGTTGTGAGTTCATGGAATGCCCTGCCAGTAGCAGTGGTGGACTCTCCCTCTTTATGGTCATTTAAGCGGGCATTGGATAAGCATATGGAAGTTATTGGGCTAGTATAGGTTAGGTAGGCTTCGGTCGGCGCAACATCGAGGGCCGAAGGGCCTGTACTGCGCTGTATTTTTCTATGTTCTATGTTCTATGTTTGTGTGTGTGTGTGTGTGTGTATGTCTATAACGGTGTGTCCAGACAGACATACACAGACAGACAAAGACCCACATGTACACATATATTTTGTGTGGTGAATTTGTATTGCAGTTATATTGCACGTTGCTCAAAAACTGCATACATTCATGTAGAACTCTGAGCTCAAAAACTGCAGGAATTTATGTAAAACTCTGTTATCTCACTTATTAGATTAGAATCAATCTAAACATAGGTCATAGACAGAGAACACAGGGGCTAACACCTTCAACATATTGTCTAGCTATCACCATCGTTGGCAGCTCACCTGAGAATGCAACTTTAAAAAGAAGGGTTTTGTGATTTACACATGAAAGAAGTGAGACTATCACTGTATTCTAACAGATGAAAGATTAACAGACAATCAATTTTTCAATGTATTATTTCAGTTCCATCACACTGCAAATTTTTGCTATAAATTCTGTGTTACGATCGAGCCCTCACCTGATGAAGGAGCGTCGCTCCGAAAGCTAGTGTGCTTCCAATTAAACCTGTTGGACTATGACCTGGTGTTGTGTGATTTTTAACTTAATCTCTGGCCCTGTCAGTCTCCCTCTGTCTATTCCTGTCTGTGTCTCTATGTCTCTCTCACTGTCTGTGTCTCTGTCACTCTCACTGTTTCAGCCTCTCCCTTTCTGGGTCTGTCCCTCTCTCTGTGCCCCTGTTAATAAAACTGGGGACACTGTGTGCTTTATTCACTGCTCTCTCTCCCTGTCCTCCCAGCTTCAATTATCTGTGCACATATAACGCCCAACTCTCCATGCCTCTGCTGCACCCCCTTTAGAATTGCCCCCCCCCCACCATTTTATGTTGTCTCTCAATGCCCTTCCCACCAAAGTGCATCACTTCCCACTTCTCTGCACTGAACCCCATCTCCCCACTCTCTACCCCACTCCCCCAAATTGTCAAAGTCCTTCTACAGTCCCACACTGTACACGTCACAGTTTACAATTCTACCCGGTTTGGTGCCATTTCCAAACTTTGAAGTTGTCCCCTGCACAGCAAGATCCCAATCATTAATAAATATCTGGCAAGGCAAAATTCCTAACACTGACTCCTGGGAATCGTGTTGCTGGGGGAGGGGGGATCCGCTCTGAAGTTTGGAGTCAAACAGGGCACTAGCTGAACTGAACTAAATCCAATTGCTGCACAATAACATCTCTGGAAGGACAGGAGCACACACTCTTGTTGATAAAGTGGATTCTGGGTGGGTGAGATAAGGAGCAAGATATTTGTGGTTTGTCATTAATTACACACCATGTCGCCAGGAGAGAACGAACATGAGCTTCCTGCTATTGAGCAAACAGACTGAACAACCTCAGACCCTGAAACCATGCTGCCCGGCTGGTTAAAGTGGTCCCACCTTTATCTATTTACCAACTAACTCATCAACAGCTCCTTCACAATTCCCTTTAACAAGGGTCCCATCAGGAAAGGCTGTGGGCACTGCAGTATTCCAGCCTCTGACCTGCTCTTGTAACCACTGTGCTAATGTCATGAGCCCAGCTGGGTTTCTGGTCAATGGTAACACCAAGAAGATGTCTCCTGGTTTCTGATCTCTCTGCCAAGGAGGAAACTTTCTCCTGTTGACCCTGTCAATGCCCAAAACATTCAAGAAGCTCGACACCACCCAGTAACAAATCAGCTCCCACTTGATTGACCCCACATTCACCAACGTCCACACCCTCCACCACCGATGCTCAGTAGCAGCAGTGCGTACCATTTCCAAGTTGGGCTGGGAAATTCACCGACCATCCTCAGACAGCACCTTCCAAACCCACAATCACTTTGATCCTAAAAGGACAAGGGCAGGAGATACATGAGACACCACCCCCTGCAGGTTCCTCTCCAAGCCACTCACTATCCTGAGTTGAAGCTGTTTGTCCCTTTTGGTAACTATTTGGAATTATGTTGTCAGACTCAACATGTCCTCAGGCTGTGGGATTTGGCGATGATGCAGAAAAATAATTGAACAACTCTTAAAGACAGATACATTACTCAATGACATACAGACTAAAGAATATGGAATGAACTAATATAGTCAGGAACAGAATTACTGTACACTCTAGATTAACATAGCGAAGGCATTTTTCTAACTGCCGTTCACTACCTGCCCACTGCCAGATAACAGGTACATCCTGGTCACCTCCATCCTGTTCTGCCTGGGGTGTGAAAAACTTCATTTTGTCAGGTCACTTTTGTACAGGCAAGAGAGCAGCTTTTCAAGGGCTCCCAGGGGAAATGTAGGTTCAAAGATTCCCTTATAACAAGAGGAACCAACATCCTCAGCTGGCCAAAGACATCTCCCCATCTCTAATTCATGACAAAGGAGTGAAATGGATACTAGCATCTGTCGTTCTTAAAGAGGAGGATTCAGGCCAGACCATATGGACAGCAGATACATGGGAACACTGCTCCCTGCAAGTTCCCCTCTGAGCCACTCACCATCCTGACTTGGAAATGATCACCGTTCCTTCAATGTCGCTGGGTCACAATCCTGGAACTCCCCCTCCACCAAGGGCATTGTGGGTCTACCAAAAGCATATGGCCTCCAGGGGTTCAAGAGGTCAGCTCACCGCCACCTTTCCAAGGGAGCAATTAGGGATGGGCATTAAACTCTGGTCAGACAATAATGCCCACCTCCCACAAATGAATCAAAGAAAATCATTGGTGAACATCTCCACATCTGACCTTGTGATGGAGGGAAGTACATTGCTCGAGCAACTGAAAATGATAGGACCCTGACAAACTCAGGGAAAAATGTACACTTACACAACCACATACTGCATGTTAACCTGGCAGGATCCTGAATTAGGATTCATATTCATGAAGCTTTTCCCCATTTAGAAAATAGTCTATGGCCCAGTTCATCCCACTTCAGAAAGCATGTACTGGCACTGGAGAGGGTGCAGAGGAGGTTCACTAGGCACATTCTGGAGTTGAGGGGGTTGGCTGATGAGGAGAGGCTGAGTTAATTGGGATTATATTCGCTGGAATTCAGAAGAATTGGGTGGGGGGGGGATCTGCCAGCACTGACCCACCCACAGAATGGTCTATCTGTAACTCTGTGCTGTTCCTCCTCCTGGCCCATTGTGGTTGCCCCATTACTAACAGCCTCGGAGTAAAGATTGAGGTAAATGATGAGGTTGGAGGTTGGGGCTGGTTTTTAGATCTACCCACACCTCCCACATCCCTCAGATGTACAATGTGCATCTCTGTCAAAACATGAACACAACCTGCTGTCTGTGAATGCAGTGAGTGGGTGGGGATTAGATGCCACTGTCTCCTGAATAGTTTGTGAGAGGTCACGGCTGTGGGAATAGATGGTTCCCTTTGGAACTCAGTGGGAGATTGACATTGAATCATCATTGTTTGTACAAAGTCAGGACTCTCAATTTCTCTTGGTCTCGATCCTGGAGCCCATGATGAAATGTGTGTGCTTTATGTATTTACTGACATTGTGACATGATTGTGGTAAGTATAGGAGGGTGTGTCAACTTCCCCAGCATGATTTGGGATAGTCATTATGGAACAAGGGTCACTAGACTCAAAATATTAACTCTTTCTCTCTCTCTCTCTCTCTCTCTCTGTCTCTGTCTCTCTCATTCTCTCTCTCTCTGTCTCCAGTAGCTACCAGACCTATCATCTCCCTCCAGCACTTTCGGATTGTTTCCCATCTCCTAACTCACCTGACCTTTATTTTATTGTAGACTATTCAGATTACATCAGCCTAATAGCTGCCTAATTTATTGCTTCACATTCCTCAGTTCCACCATGAGCTGGTATTGGGAATTGAGAAGGTGTTTGCAGGGAAAAGGTTTGTAGGGCTGGGGGAAAAGGAAGGGGGTGAGGTACGGGCCTAATTCGATGGTGGAAAGAGCCATCAGAGGCACAATGAAAAGAATGGCTTTTATAAATCTAATCCAATCTAATCTTTGTTTCACTCCCATCCAGAGGGTGTCTCAGTTTGTAAAAGTCCTGGGAGTTCACAGCAGTGAAACAGTTCCTGTCACAGGTATGGGCAGGTCTGAAGTTGTTTGTTCCCATCGCTCAGTAATTGGAAGGATGTTGTCAGACTGAACGTGTCCTCAGGCAGTGGGAGTTGTAGAATGATGCAGAAAAACAATTGATCAACTCTCAAAGACAGATATATTACTCAATGACACACAGATTGAGGAATCTGGAATGAATCAACATAATCAGGAATGAAATTACTGTACAGTCGAGATTAACATTGTGAGAGTGTTTTCCAACTCCCATTCACTGTCTGCCCATTGTCAGGTATCAGTCACATTCAGATCCATCTCCGTCTTGTTCTGACTGGGGTTTGAAAAACTGTATTTTGACAGTTTAGTTTTGTACAAACAAGAGAGAGCAGCTTGCAGCATGGGTTTGTACCTGGGATTTTGATGTTGTGGCCATTTCAGAGACATGGCTAAAGGAGGGACAGAAATGGTTATTGCAGGTTCCGGGATTCAGATATTTCAGTAAGAACAGAGAAAATGTTAAAAGAGGGCTGGTGTGGCATTGTTAGTCAAGGATAGTATTACAGTTGCAGAAAGGCCATTTGAGGAGTCCTCTGCTGAGGTAGTTCGGACTGAGGTTAGAAACAGAAGAGGAGAGGTTACCGTGTTGGAAATTTTCTCTGGGTCTCCAAATAGTTCCAGAGATGTAGAGGAAAGGATAGCAAAGATGATCCTCGATAAGAGTGAGAGTAAAAGGGTAGTTGTTATGGGGGACTTTAACTTTCCAAATATTGACTGGGAACACTTTGGTAATAGTGACCACAATTACAGTTAGGTCTACTTTAGTGATGAGAAGGGATAGGTATATACTGCAGGGCAAGAGTTATAGCTGGGGAAAAGGCAATTATGATGCGATTAGACAAGATTTAGGATGCTTAGGTTGGGGAAGGAAACTGCAGGGGAAGGACACAATTGAAATGTGGAGCTTATTCAAGAACCAGATGCTGCGGGTCCTTGATAAGGATACACCTTTCAGGCAGGGACAAAGTTGTCGAGTGCAGGAGCCATGGTTTACAATGGAAGTCAAATCTCTCTTCAAGGTGAAGAGAAAAGCTTCAGTTAGGATCCTTCATTATCTGTACGTAAGGATATTAGTGAGAGAGGGTCATGTCTTTTTGTGGCTAGTTGATGTTCATGTATCCTGCCGCATAGTTTTCTGCCTGTTTGTCCAATGTAGTGTTCTTGTACAGTATTTTGTAAATGACATTAGTTTTGCTTGTTGCCTGGATAAGGTCTTTCAAGTTCATTAGCTGCTGTTTTAGTGTGTTGGTGGGTTTGTGGGCTACCGTGATACTAAGGGGTCTGAGTAGTCTGGCAGTCATTTCCGAGATGTCTCTGATATAGGGGAGAGTGGCAAGGGTTTCTGGACGTGTTTTGTCGACTTGCTTGGGTTTGTGCTGAGAAATCGGCGGACTATGCTCATTGGGTATCCATTCTCTTTGAATGCGCTGTTTGCTATTTTTATAAACGACTTGGACCCTGGCAGAGGTAAGTTTGCAGATGATACTAAAGTCGGTGGAATGGTGGACAGTGTGGAAGAATATTGCAGGTTGCAGAGAGACTTGGATAAACTGCAGAACTGTGCTGAAAGGTGGCAAATGGAGTTCAATGCAGATAAATGTAAGATGATTCACTTTGGGAAGAATAACAGGAAGGCAGAATACTGGGTCAAATTAAAGATTTTTGGGAGTGTGGATCTGCAGAGGAATTTTGGTGTCCACATACTTAGATCCCTAAAAGTTGCTGCCCATGTTGATAGTGCTGTTAAGAAGGCATACAGTGTGTTAGGTTTTATTGGTAGAGGGATTACGACATGACGTCATGCTGCAACTATACAATATGCTAGTGATGTGTGACTCAGAATATTGTCTATAGTTCTGGTCGCCCCATTACTGGAAGGATGTGGAAGCATTGGAAAAGGTGCAGAGGAGATTTACCAGGCTGTTGCCTGGTCTGAAGCGAAGGTCTTTTGAGGAATGGCTGAGGGACTTGGGTCTACAAAGTTAATTTCCAATTAAACCTGTTGGACTATAACCTGATGCTGTGTGATTTTTAACTTTGTACACCCCAGTCCAACACCGGCATCTCCAAATCAGGACTTGGGTCTGTTCTGATTGGAGAGGAGAAGGCTAAGAGGAGATTTAATAGAAACACACAAGATGGTCAGAGGATGAGATAGTGTGGACAGTGAGAGTCTATTTTCTAGGATGATGACATTGGCTTGTATGAGGGGATGCAGCTGCAAAGTGAGGAGTGATAGATTCAAGACAGATGTGAGAGGCAGTTTCTTTACACAGAGAATGGTAAGGGCGTGGAATGCCCTGCCTGACAATGTAGTTCACTCAGCCACATGAGGGGCATTTAAACAGTCCTTGCATAAACACGTGGATGATAATGGGATAGTGTAGAGGGAAGGGCTTAGATTAGCTCACAGTTGAGCAACATCGAGGGTCGAAGGGCATGTTCTGCCCTGTATTGTTCTATGTTCAACAAAACCACTTGCAAACATCTGTGTTGGTCATCATCAGAAACACTCTTTCGTTGGAAGCATTGCTCACCTCCCTCTCCTTGCTCATTTCTGATTTGTCGATGAGATGTTTGTGATGTCTGTGTTCTCATATACTAATCTGCTGACATCCCATGTCCATGGTCAACTTACACATCAGCTTCCCACGAGTCTCAGTGTTATGGCATCTCTTATTGACAACTCATGGAATCTTCCAGCAAACTTCAGAATTGTGCCTTGTTGATGATTGACAGGCTTTGGGGAGACACGAGGTGAGTTACTTGATGCAGTATTCCCAGTCTCTGACCAGATGTTGTAGCCACTATCTTTCTGTGGTGAGTCCAGTTGAGTTTCTGGTCAATGGTGACTCCCAGGATGTTGGTAATGAGGGACTCATTGAAGGTAGAACCATTGAATGTCAAGAGATGATTGTGTCTTATCGGAGATGGTCATTGCCTGGCACGTGTGTGTGGCAAATATTATTTGCCACATGTCAGCCCCAGCCTGGATATTGCCCAGGGCTTGCTGCATTTGAACATGGCCTCCATCAGTACCTGAGGTGTAACAAATGGTGCTGAACATTGAACAATCATCAGTGAGCATTCCCACTCCTGACCTTATCATGGGGTCGGGGGGGGGGGGGGGGGGGGGCGGAATGTCGTTGATGAAACAGCTGAAGATGATTGGGCCCTAGAGAACTCAAAGGTACAACCTCTAGAGGGTCCTGAACTCAGATTCCTAAGATCCTTTTTGCTTCTTGTTTCTGAAGCTTTTCCCCTTTTAGAATATCGTCTATACCTCTATTCTTCCAAAGTGCATAACCTCACACTTTCCCACAGTGTATTCCATCTGTCACTTCTTTGCCCACTCTCCCCGTCTGTCCAAGTCCTTCTGCAGCCTCCCCACATCCTCGACACCACCTGACCCTCCACCTATCTCTGTGTCATCCACAAACTTATTGACAATACCCTTTCACCCAGATTGTTAATGTTTAATGTGAACAGTCGTGGTCCCGACACTGACCCCTGTAGGACTTCACTAGTCACTCAGTGCCATCCTGAATAAGACCCCTTTATCCCCACTCTCTGCCACCTTCCAGTCAGCCAATCCTCTATCCATGCCAGTACCTTGTCCCTAACACCATGCGCTCTTACCTGATTTAGCAGCCTCCTTTCTGGCACCCTGTCAAATATCTTCTGGAAATTCAAATAGATCACACCGACTGGCTCTCCTTTGCCTCACTTACTTGTTCCCTCCTCAAAGTATTAAAACAGACTTGTCAGGCATGTCCCCCTCACCCTGATGAAGCCATGCTGACTCAGTCTGATTTTACCATGCACTCTGCAATCTCATCTTTAATAATGCACTCGAAAATATTACCAATGACCGAGGTCAGGCGAACTGAACAATCGTTTCCTGGCTTCTGTCTTCCTCCCTTCTTCAAAAGGGATGTTAAATTAGCTGTTATCCAGTTCTCTGGGACCCTCCCTGACCTCAGTGATTCCTGAAAGATCACCACCAATGGCTCCACAATCTCCTCAGCTATCCCCTGGGGTAATCCGTGTGGTCTGGCTCATCTATCCACCTTCAGATCTTTTAGCTTCCCCGGTACCTTCTCCTTAGTGATGGCCACCACCCTCACCTCTGCCCCCTAACTCTCTGGCACGCTGTTGGTATCTTCCACCATGAAAACTGATGCAAAGCATCTGCTCAATTCCAACTCTGTTTCTTTGTTCCCCATTACTCCTTCCCCAGTCTCAGTTTCCAGTGATCCAATGTCCACTCTTGCCTGTTCCTTCCTTTGTACACAGTACATCTACAAAAAGCTCTTTCCAATCTGCTTTTGTATAAGGAGCTAGTTGACTCTCAAATTACATCTCCTTCACCCTTATTGATTTTTTTAGTGATGCTCTGCTGTTTTCAAAGGATTCCCAATCCTGTGGCTTCCCAATAATCTTCACTCTCTGTGTGCTTTACCTATAAACATAGACATGTTCACTGAGTCAAACATCAGCATGGAACGTAATGGTGTGCATTTTCAAAAACATATATCCACAAATGTGGACATCAACATGGCAGCACACACACACACACACACACACACACACACACACACATAGATAGGGTATCTTGCCTTTATTGGTCGGGGAATTGAATTCAAGAGTCAGGATGTCATGTTGCAGCTTTATCCGACTTTGTATCAGCCGTATGTAGAGTATTGTGTTCACGTCTGTTTGTGGAAGCTTTGGAGAGGGAGCAGAAGAAGTTTACCAGAATGCCTCAATGAGAGGGTATGAGATACACGGAGAGACATGAAATCCAGGTAGCTGTGGGAATCAGTGGGTTTGTAGCAAATGTCAGTGTTGAGTTGGTCATTGTTGATAGAGATGGAAAGGTCCAGGAAGGGGAGGGAGGTGAAGAGATGGTCCAGGTGAATTTAAGGTCAGAGTGGAATGTGTGATGCAGTTGGTGAACTCTTCAACCTCCTCTTGGGAGCACGAGGTAGCGCCAATGCGGACATCAATGTCACGGAGGAAAAGGTAGAGAGTGTGGGAGACAGGGACAGAGATAGAGTGTGTGAGAGATAGGGACACAGAGAGAGTGTTTGAGAGATAAAGACAGAGAGAGAGAGAGAAAGAGAGAGAGAGATAACGGTGGGGAAAGAGCGCAAGAGACAGGGATGGAGAGAATCCATGAGAGTTTACAGAGTGTCAGACCGTTCCTGTCCAAATGCCCCAGTGAAACGTGAGAAGTATTTGGATAAAAGAGTATTCAGTCAGTGCTGTCTGTGACTGTGTACGCAGTTATACACACAACCTTCCAGATTATACCATCCAGCTGAGTCTGTGCAAGAGGGAAGATTGTGAAATGTGGATGATGAGAGACAGAGACTTACCTCGATGTTAAAAAAATCTGCTTTGTTCCCTGTGCTAGTGGAATATTTAAATGGAAAGGCTGAACAGGAGGAATTCATCAGCTCACATACAGCATCATGGGGATCACATTCAAATGTTTTCTGATGATCCTAACCATTGATATTGTGTCACAGTCTTACTGCAGAAACATGATAATTGAGAGATAATTCTGATCCAGCACATCACTCCGTGTTGAGATCAGTGCTTCCCTTGGCACTAAGGTACCACCTGCTAATTACTTCACAGACCCGAGCTGGTATTGTTACTGTGGGAAACATTGCCAGGGTTACCATGACATGGGATTGAACACCGAGTACAGTGTGGAATGTCAGGGCACCAGGTGTAGACAGTCAGAGTTCCTGTTCTCCCTGAAACACTCCTGGCTTTTTCATCAAAGGATGCATCTTGACAATTTCCCTGAAAAATATCACCAATTTCCCACATCATTCACTGATTCCTGTGAAATCACAGATTATGGTACTTCACCTCTCTCTCTCTGTCTCTCTGTCTGAGTCTCTGTCTGCCCTTGTTTCTCTCTCTCTTTGTACCAGTCTGTCTATCTCTGTTGCTGACTGTATCTCTGTCTCTCTCTGTCTCTGTCTCTCACTCTCTCTCTCTGTCCATGTCAGCCTCCCTCTGTCTGTTTCTGACTGTGTCTCTGTACCTCTCTCACTGTCTGTGTCTGTCATTATCACTGTTTCAGCCTCTCCCTTTCTGGACGTGGCCCTCTCTCTGTGCCTCACTGTGTGCTTTATTCACTGCACGCTCTACTTGTTCTGCCCCTTTAATGGTCTGTGCACATATACACACAACCCTCCCTACTCCTGCCTCACCCCCTTTAGAATTGCCCCTCCCCCATTTTATGTTGACTCTCAATGTCCTTCCCACCAAAGTGCATCACCTCCCACTTCTCTGCACTGAAGCCCATCTCCCCCATCTCTCCCCCTACTACCCCAAATTGTCAAAGTCCTTTTACAGTCCCACACTGTACTCGTTACAGTTTGAAATTCTTCCTGGTTTGAACTTCTCGCCTGCACAGCAAGATCCCAATCATTAATTAATGTCAGGAAAAGTAAAATGCCTAACACTGACCCCTGGGAATCCAGGGAGAAACCGCTCTGCAGTTTGGAGTCACACACGGCACACACTGAACCTAATTAAATCCAATTGTTATACAATGCTATGTCTGGAAGGACAGGAGCATACACACTTGGCATTAAAGTGGATTCTGGGAGGGTGAGATAAGGAGCAATACATTTGTGGTTTGTCATTAATTGCACACCATGTCACCAGGAGAGAACGAACATGAGTTTCCTGCTATTGAGCAAACAGACTGAACAACCTCAGACCCTGAAACCATGCTGTCCGGCTGGTTAAAGTGGTCCCACCTTTATCTATTTACCAACTAACTTGGTGAGATAATTATCAGCTACTTCACAATTCCCTTTTAAAAGCGGCACATCAGGAAAGACTGTGGAAACACCATGATGTTAAATCTAGTGTCCGTTTTCAAAATAATTTAGGAGACTGGTGAGACTAAAATTTCTTGTAGATGGTGGAGAGGCTTAGGGGAGTCAGCGGTATTCCAGCCTCTGACATGTTCTTGTAGCCTCTGTGTATATGTTGTGAATATAGTTGAGTTGCTGGTCAATGGTAACCCCCAGGATATTGTCTCCTTGTTTCTGTTCTCTCTCCCAAGGAGGAAACTTTCTTCTATTGACCCTGTCAATGTCCAAAACATTCAAGAAATACAATACCATCCAGGGACAAAACAGCACCCGCTTGATTGACCCCACATTCACCAACGTCCACACCCTCCACTACCGATGCTCAGTAACAGCAGTGTGTACCATTTCCAAGTTGGGCTGGGAAATTCATCGACCATCCTCAGACAGCACCTTCCAAACCCACAACTACTTTGATCCTCAAAGGACAAGGGCAGGATATACATGAGACACCACCCCCTGCAGGTTCCTCTCCAAGCCACTCACTATCCTGAGATGAAGCTGATTGTCCCTTTTGGTAACTATTTGGAATGATGTTGTCAGACTCAACGTGTCCTCAGGCTGTGGGATTTGGAGAATGATGCAGAAAAATAATTGAACAACTCTTAGAGACAGATACATTACTCAATGACATACAGACTGAGGAATATGGAACGAACTAATATAGTCAGGAACAAAATTACTGTACACTCTGTACACATAGAGAAGGCATTTTTCGAACTGCCATTCACTACCTGCCCACTGCCAGATAACAGGTACATCCTGGTCACCTCCATCCTGTTCTGCCTGGGGTGTGAAAAACTTCATTTTGTCAGGTCACTTTTGTACAGGCAAGAGAGCAGCTTTTCAAGAGCTCACAGGGGAAATGTAAGTTCAAAGATTCCCTCACAACAGGAGGAACCAACATCCTCAGCTGGCCAAAGACATCTCCCCATCTCTAATTCATGACAAAGAAGTGAAATGGATACTAGCATCTGTCGTTCTTAAAGAGGAGGATTCAGGCCAGACCATATGGACAGCAGATACATGGGAACACCGCTCCCTGCAAGTTCCCCTCTGAGCCACTCCCCACCCTGACTTGGAAATGATCACCGTTCCTTCAATGTCGCTGGGTCACAATCCTGGAACTCTCCCCCACCAAGGGCATTGTGGGTCTACCAACAGCTTATGGCCTCCAGGGGTTCAAGAGGGCAGCTCACCACCACCTTTCCAAGGGACCAATTAGGGACGGGCATTAAACTCTGGTCAGACAATGATGCCCACCTCCCACAAATGAATAAAAGAAAATCACTGGTGAACACCCCGACTTTTGAACTTGTGATGGACGGAAGGTCATTGATGAAGCAACTGAAAATGTTTGGACCCTGATGAACTCAGGGAAAATTGTACGCTTACACAAACACACACTGCATATTAACCTGAAGGTAATCCTGAATTAGTCCCTTTTTGATTCATATTTATGAAGCTTTTCTCCATTTAGAAAATAGTCTGTGCCTGTGTTCGTCCTACCAAGTGCGCAACCTCACATTTTCCCACATTGTATTCTATCAGCCATTTATCTGCCCACTCTCCCAGCCTTCCCATTCCTTCTGTAGCCTCCCTGCTTCCTCAACACAGCCTGTCCCTCCACCTATCTCTGTGACATCCACAAGCTTAGCAACAATGCCCTCGGTTCCTTCCTCCAGATCGTTATTGTATAACGTCAATTGTTATGAATCAAGATTCGAGTGGTGCTGGAAAAGTACAACAGGTCAGACAGCATCCGAGGAGCAGGAAAAATCGACATTTCGGGCAAGAGCCCTTCACCAGAAAAATCAAAGTCAATTTTTCCTGATCCTCGGATGCTGCCTGACCTGCTGTGCTTTTCCAGCACCACTCTAATCTTGACTCTAATCTCCAGTATCTGCAGTTACCACTTCTGCCTTATCAATGGTTGTGATCCCAACACTGAGCCCTGTGGAACCCCACTCGTCACTGAGTACCATCCTGTAAAAGAGCCCTTTCTCACTGCTGTCTGCCTTCTGCCAGTCAGGCAATCCTCTATCCATGCCAGTACCTTGCCCCGAACACCATGGGCCTATATCTTATTTAGTAAACCCCTGTACAGCACCTTCTCAAAGCCCTTCAGGGAATCTTAATATGTCACATGTGCTGGCTCTGTTTTGTCCAACTTGCTCATTATATCCTCAAAGAATTCTATCGGATTTGTCAGGCATGACCTCCCCGAGATGAAGACCGTTCTTACCATGCACTCTGCAATCTCATCTGTAATAATGGACTCTAACACCTTACCAATGACCGAGATCAGGCTAACCAGCCGATAGCTTCCTGTCTTCTGCCTCCTTCCATTCTTAAAGAAGGATGTTACATTAGCTATTTTCCGGTTCACTGGAACCCTCCCTGACGACAGTGATTCCCGAAAGGTATTGTGGAAGCCATGGTCGATTGGTATTGTCACTGGACTGTTAATCCAGAGATCCTTATAATGTTCCAGGAACCCAGGTTCAAATCACACCATGGGAAAAGATGGAATTTGAATTCAACGAATATTTGGAGTTAAGAATCTAATGACTCCTATAAATTCATTGCCAATTGTCGGAAAAACCCATCTGGTTCACTGACATCCTTTCGGGAAGGAAGCTGCCATCCTTACCTGGTCTGGCCTACATGTGACTCCAGACCCACATAAAGTGGTTGACTCTTGAATGCCCTCTGGGCAATTAGGGATGGGCAATAAATGCTGCCCAGTCAGTGACACCGTCATCATCCTGTTAAAGAATAAAGAAAGAAAAGATCCCCACCAATACCCCGACTATCTCCTCAGCTATCTCCCACAGAGGGGCCAGGGTGTAGTTCATCTGCTTCAGGTGATTTATTCACCTTCAGACCTTTCACCTTCACCAGCACCTTCTTGTTTCATTTGCAAATCATTGGAAATCAATGCCCCTCTCATTCTTGTTCCTGTTCCGAGTGGGAACTGTTTCTCCCTCTCTCCTCTATCCAGCTCATGCTCAGGATTTCAAATCCAGCTCAATCCGATCTCCCTCTCAGCCTTCTTCTCTCCCAGAGAAAATAGACCCAACCTCTTCAATCTATCCACATTGCTGTCATTTCTTATCCCTGGAACCATTCTTGTAAATCACTCCTGCCCTTTCTCTGATGTGTTCCCATCTTTCCGATAATGTGGGGCCCACACCTGGACACAATACTCCAGCTGGGGTCAAACAAGGGGCTTGTACATGTTCAGCAACACCTCCTTTCTCTTGTACTCTGTGCCTGTGTTAGTAATGTGGAGGACACTGTGTGCTTTATTCACTGCTCTCTCTACCTGTCCTGCCACCTTCAATGATCTGTGCACATATACCCCCAGTTCCCCCTGCTCCTGCTGCACGCCCTTTAGAATTGCGCCCCCCCATTTTATATTGACTCTATTTCCTTCCCACCGAAGTGCATCACTTCCCATTTCTCTACCCTGAACCTCATCCGCCTCCCCTCCTCCCCCAAATCCCACACTGATCAATGTGCTTTGACGTTCTGAACGGCCCCCCTCACATTTTACAATTCTTCCTGGTTTGGTGCCATCTACAAACTTTGAATTTGTCCCCTGCACAGCAAGATCCCAATCATTACTAAATATCAGGAAAAACAAGGATCCCAACATTGACCCCTGGAATTCTGGGGGTTCTTCTCCACAGTTTCATGTCCCACCAGGCACCAGCTGAGCTAAAATTAAATCCCTTCACTGTACAATCCCATCTCTGGAAGGACAGGAGCACACACCCTTGAAGATCAGGTGGATTCTGGGTGGGTGAGATAAGACCAAGATATTTGTGGTTGAATATTAATTACTTCCCACACCATCAGGACAGAATTAATTGCTATTGAGTAATCAGATTGCATAACATCAAACCCTGAAACCATGCTGCCCAGCTGGTTCAACTGGTCTCTGAGGAGAGGCATCACTGTCCCACCTTTACCTCAGGGTGACAACGTGACTCATTCTCTGTTGTTATAAATTAACACAACATTTCCCTTGGTAATCGCTCCTCTCTATGTCCAGCGGATGAACCCTCGGGCAAAAAATATCTCGTCAAACTGGAACCACAGAGAATTCCTGAAATTTTCACCATTCAGACGTGATTCCCTAACGCAATAGTTCCTCCAAATCATTGCTTCATCCTGAGCACTCAGTCTTCTGACAGTACAGACACCCACACAGGTCTATAACATTTCACCAGCTCCAAAGACACTGAACATCCTTCTCAGACAAATGAATGAGATCTCTGCAAAGCTCTGAAACAGAATCCACAGCACAGATTTTCTGACAGTTTGGAAATCCCTCACCACTGACCCCCTGACAGTGCGGCACTCCCTCACCACTGACCCACTGACAATGTGACTTCCCTCAATACTCCTCCTCCTACAGTGTGAGACTCCCTCAGTTGTGACTTTATGACAGTGCGGTGTTTCCTCAGTACTGACCCTGCGACAGTACAGCCGCCCCTTAGTACTGACCTTCCTATTGTGCGGTATTATCCCAGCATTGACTCTCTAACAGTGCAATGCTCCCTCAGCCCTGACCCTCTGACAGTGTGTGGTTCCCCCAAAACTGACTCTCTGACAGTGCAGCGCTCCCTCAGTACTGACCCTCCGATACTGTGACACTCCTCAGCACTGATCTTCCAACAGTGTGGAAACCCCCCAGCACTGAGCCTGTGATAACACAATGCTCCATTAGCACTGACCCTCTGACAGTGCAGAATTCCACCAGCACTGAACCCCCAACAGGGCAATGCTACCTTAATACTCACCCTCCGAGAGTGTGACACTGCGTCAGCACTGACCCTCTGAGAGTGTGGCACTCCGTCAGCACTGATCCTCCCACAGTATGGTCTATCTGTAACCCTGTGCGGTTCCCCTTCGGGGCCTATTGTGGGAGTTTCATCACTCAAAGCCTTGGAGAAAGGAAGGGGCTGGTTTATCGACACCCCACATCCCTCAGATCTGCTGCGTGTCAAAACATGAACACAACCTGCTGCCTGTGAATGCAGTGAGAGGGTGGGGATTAGGTGTCACTATCTCCTGAATAGTTTGTGAGAGGTCACGGCTGTGGGAATAGATGGTTCCCATTGGAACTCAGTGGGAGATTGACATTGAATCATCATTTTTTGTACGAAGCCAGGAATCTCAATTTCTCTTGGTCTTGATCCTGGAGCCTGTGATGAAATGTGTGTGCTTTATGTATTTACTAACATTGGGAGCATAATTAGCATGAAAACACCAATGTGGTAATTATAGTAGGGGGTGTCAACTTCCCCAGCATGACTTGAGATGGTCATCATGGAAGAAGGGTCACAAGACTAGAAACGTTAACTCTGTCTCTCTCTGTAGTATGTAGGAGACCTAATGAGTTTCACCAGAACTTTCTGATATTTTCAGATCTTCTAATTCCCCTGATCTTTATTTTATTGTACACTCTCCAGATCACATCAGCCTTAGAGCTGCCTAATTTACTGCTTCACATTCCTCAGATCCACCATGAGCTGGTATTGGGAATTGAGAAGGTGTTTACAGGGAAAAGGTTTGCAGGGCTGGGGGAAAAGGAAGGGGGTGAGGTACAGGCCTAATTCTGGTTAATGTTTCGAGTCTCATGACCCTTCTTCCATGATGACCATCTCAAGCCATGCTGGGGAAGCTGACACCCCCTACTATAATTACCACATTGGTGTTTTCATGCTAACTCTGCTCCCAATGTCAGTAAATACATAAAGCACACATATTTCATCACAGGCTCCAGGATCGAGACCAAGAGAAATTGAGAGTCCTGGCTTTGTACAAACAATGATGATTCAATGTCAATCTCCCACTGAGTTCCAATGGGAACCATCTATTCCCACAGCCGTGACCTCACACAAACTATTCAGGAGATAGTGACACCTAATCCCCACCCACTCACTGCATTCACAGGCAGCAGGTTGTGTTCATGTTTTGACAGAGATATACTCGGTACATCTGACAGGGGGTGGGGGTTCAAAAAACCAGCCCTTACCTCCAACCTCACTGTTTACCTCAATCTTTACTCCGAGGCTGTGAGTGATGGAGCAACCACAATAGGCCAGGAAGGGGAACAGCACAGGGATATAGATAGACCATACTGTGGGAGGGTCTGTGCTGAGGGAGTGCCAAACTGTCAGAGGGTCAGTATTGAGTGTGCGCCTCACTGTCAGAGGGTGGGTGCTGAGGGAGTACTGCAGTCTCGGAGAGTCAGTACTGAGGGAATGCCGCATTGTCAGAGGGTCAGTGCTGAGGAAGTGCTGTACTGATGGTAGGTCAGTGCTGAGGGAGTGCACTGTTGGAAAGTCAGTATTGAGGGAGTGCCCAGTGACCATAGAGTCACTGCTGAGAGAGTGCAGCATTACGGGAGTGTCTGTACTGAGGGAGTGCTGCACTGTCGGAGCGTCAGCATTGAGGGAATATCACGCTGTCATAAAGTCACTGCTGAGGTAGTACTGCCCTGTTGGAGGGTCAGTGCTGAGGGAGTGCCGCACTGTCAGAGGGTCAGTGCTGAGGGATCGCAACACTGTCAGAGGGTTATCACTGTGCGAGTGCCGCACTGTCAGAGGGTCAGTGCTGAGGGGGTTCCGCACTGTCAGAGGGTCGGTGCTGAGGGAGTGCTGCACTGTCGGGGATTCAGTACTGAGGGAGTGCCGCACTGTCAGAGGGTCAGTGCTGAGGGAGTGCCGCACTGTCGGAGGGTCAGTGCTGAGGGAGTGCCGCACTGTCAGAGGGTCAGTGCTGAGGGATCGCAACACTGTCAGAGGGTTATCACTGTGCGAGTGCCGCACTGTCAGAGGGTCAGTGCTGAGGGGGTTCCGCACTGTCAGAGGGTCGGTGCTGAGGGAGTGCTGCACTGTCGGGGGGTCAGTGCTGAGGGAGTGCCGCACTGTCGGAGGGTCAGTGCTGAGCGAGTGCCGCACTGTTGGGGGTCAGCGCTGAGTCAGTGCCACACTGTCAGAGAGTCTGTGCTGTGGATACTGTTTCAGAGCTGTGCAGGTATATTGCTAGTTTGTTTGTGAAGGGTTTATTGTGTATTCTGAGCTGGTGAAATAGTATAGACGTTACAAATCACACAACACCAGATCTTGTCCAACAGGTTTAATTGGAAGCACTTGCTTTTGGAGTGCTGCTCCTTCATCAGATGGCTGTCCAAATCATGTTATAGAGGTGTGTGAGTCTCTGTACTGTCAGAGTACTGAGTGCTCAGGGTGTAACAAAGATTTCCAGCAGCTATTGCAATAAGGAGTTGTGTTTAAATGGTGAACATTTCAGAAATTCTCTGTGGTTCCTGTTGAATGAGATATTTTTTGCCTGAGGATTAATTTGACAGATATCGGGAAGAGCGATCACCCAGAGCAATGTTGTGTTTATTTATAACTACAGAGAATGAGTCACGTTGTCACACTGAGGTAAAGTTGGGACAGTGGCCCCTTCCCTCAGAGACCAGTTGAACCAGCTGGGCAGCATGGTTTTATGGTTTGAGGTTGTGCCTTTGGCCTGGATATCCTGTTGTCCTCCAACACGGAGGTCTTAGATGACAGAACACGTGAGAGGCTGGACCAGCCGCTATCTCTGGACGAGCTGACCAAGGCCCTCGAGTCCTTCGAAAAGAATAAAACTCCCGGAAGCGACGGCTTACCGGTCGAGCTCTATTCCGCTCTGTGGGACTTGATTGGCCAGGACCTGCTGGAGGTGTATGTCAGTATGCTTCAGGCGGGTACCATGAGTGAATCCATGAGGAAAGGCATCATCACCCTCATCTACAAGCGGAAGGGGGAGAGGGAGGAACTCAAAAATTGGAGACCAATCTCATTGTTGAATGCGGATTACATAATTCTGTCAAAGGTTATCGCCAACCGGGTCAGGTCTGCTCTGGGGTCGGTGATTCACCCTGACCAAACCTGTGCTGTGCCGGGCAGGAAGATCGCTGAGAGTCTTGCACTCCTCAGGGATACGATCGCCTACATGCAGGACCGAGGGTTGGACACCTGCCTGATCAGCCTGGACCAGGAGAAAGCCTTTGACAGGATATCGCACAGGTGTATGAGAGATGTTCTCTCCAAAATGGGCTTTGGGGAGGGAATCTGCAATTGGATCAGATTAATCCACACCAACATTGTCAGTGCAGTCTCAATCAGTGGGTGGGAATCAGATAGCTTCCCAGTCAGATCTGGAGTCAGGCAGGGCTGCCCTCTCTCTCCTGCCTTGTTTGTGTGCTGCATAGAGCCATTTGCCGAGTCCATCAGGAAGAATGCGAGCCTGAGAGGGGTGACTATTCCTGGCAGCGGGGGCCTGCAGGTTAAGGCCTCCCTGTACATGGATGACGTCGCCGTTTTCTGCCCAGATCCGCTGTCCGTGCGCAGACTCATGTGCATTTGTGACCAGTTCGAATGGGCCTCGGGGGCCAAGGTAAACCGAGGCAAGAGCGAGGCCATGCTCTTCGGGAACTGGACCGACCAATCCTCGATCCCCTTCACCATCAGGACCGACCACCTGAACGTGCTGGGTATTTGGTTTGGGGGAGCTGGGGCGTGGGCCAAGTCTTGGGAGGAGCGTATCAGCAAAGTGAGGCAGAAACTGGGCAGATGGAAGCTACAGATGCTCTCCATCACGGGAAAAAACCTGGTCATCAGATGTGAGGCATTGTCATTGCTGTTGTATGTGGCACAGATCTGGCCTATTCCCAGAACCTGTGCCGCTGCAGTCACCCGGGCCATCTTCCAGTTTATATTGAGATCAAAGATGTCCCCGGTGTTGCGAAGGATGGGCCTGGCCTCGCTGCTGCGGAACGCTCCGAGTAGTTGGACCATTCCGTACCACCTGTCCTTCGTGGAGAAGTTTATGACGAAAAACACCTTTGATCACAAGTCCAGCAGGAAGTGGTCAATGCGTAGTCCCTCAGCACTGACCCTCCGACTTTGCGGCACTCCCTCAGCACTGACCCTTGAACAATGCAGCACTCCCTCAGCACTGACCCTCTAAAGGTGTGGTACTCCCTCAACACTGATCCTCTGACAGTGTGGCAATCCCTCAGCACTGACCCTCGAACAGCACAGCACACCGTCAGCACTGACCCTCTGACAGTGTGGCACTCCCTCAGCATTAACCTTCGACAATGCAGAACTCCCTCAGCCGACACCCTCTGACAGTGTGGCACTCCCTCAGGACTGACCTTCAAACAGTGCAGCACTCCCTAAGCACTGACCCTTGAACAGTGCAGCACTCCCTCAGCACTGAGCCTCTGACAGTGTTGCACTCCCTCAGCACTGACCCTCTGACAGTGCAGCACTCCCTCAGCACTGACCCTCGAACAGTGCAGCACTCCCTCAGCACTGACCCTCTGACAGTGCAGCACTCCCTCAGCACTGACCCTCTGACAGTGCAGCACGCCCTCAGCACTGACCCTCTGGCAGTGTGGCACTCCCTCAGCACTGACCCTCGAACAGTGCAGCACTCCCTCAGCACTGACCATCTGACATTGCAGCACTCCCTCAGCACTAACCCTCAGACAGTGTTGCACTCCCTCAGCACTGACTCTCTGACATTGCTGCACTCCCTCAGCACTGACCCTCTGACAGTGCAGCACTCCCTCAGCACTGACCCTCTGACAGTGCAGCACTCCCTCAGCACTGACCCTCGAACAGTGCAGCACTCCCTCAGCACTGACCCTCTGACAGTGCGGCACTCCCTCAGCACTGACCCTCGAACAGTGCAGCACTCCCTCAGCACTGACCCTCTGACAGTGCAGCACTCCCTCAGCACTGACCCTCTGACAGTGCAGCACGCCCTCAGCACTGACCCTCTGACAGTGCAGCACTCCCTCAGCACTGACCCTCTGACAGTGCAGCACTCCCTCAGCACTGACCCTCAAACAGTGCAGCACTCCCTCAGCACTGACCCTCTGACAGTGCGGCACTCCCTCAGCACTGACCCTCGAACAGTGCAGCACTCCCTCAGCACTGACCCTCTGACAGTGCGGCACTCCCTCAGCACTGACCCTCTGATATTGCGGCACTCCCTCAGCACTGACCCTCTGACAGTGCGGCACTCCCTCAGCACTGACCCTCTGACAGTGCGGCACTCCCTCAGCACTGACCCTCACACAAAAGATTAAAAAAGGCTGACACCTAACAGCTAAATGAATGCTGAACTATCCAGACCCCAGGATCCAGTCTGTAAAAGGAGAGTTTACAGAGTGAGAGACTGAGAAAGACAGTTTTGGTTTGTGTGTGAGAGCATCTTTTTTACAAAAATATACTTAATTCCTTCAAAAAAAATTACCGACACTGTATATGTCTGCATACAGTTACTGAAACATTTCTGTTCAGTCTTTGCATGTGCAACAAAGATTGGAAACAACCGGGACATTGGGTTTATGTCACAGGAGACGGACAAACACACACACACACACACACACACACACACACACCCCTACGGGGGAATTTGCATTTGCACATACATTTTATTTTGTTCAAAGCACATAATCTGTAGGCAGTCAGTCCATTGACATTTTATCAATTCCTACTTTGCTAATGGAACCATTCTGACTCAACCAGTCTGGGATATGGACAGGCAGCAACCTCAGGCAGCATCCAAGGAATCCTGACAAAGAGCTTAATCTTGAAATGTTCACTCTCCTCCTCCTCCTCGGATGCTGCCTGACCAGCTGTGCTTTTCCAGCACTACACTTTTCACTCTGATCTCTAGCAGCTTCACTTTCTCCTAACCTCTAACCACACAACTTTAATGCATTGTCTGAGCTAAGATGTCACCTTTGAAAACAAAAACATAATCCTGAAGTTATCGCGCAATTAGACTTAAAAGAAATTCTGGATTTACATGAATCGAAACCTGCAAACACATTCTAAGTGATGAAAGACTGAACAGAAATCTCGGTTTGCTCAATACATCGCATCAACTGTATGACACTTTGATCTTTTCCCATAAACTCTGTGCCCTATGACCCTGCCTCACTAGCTACCTGATAAAGGAACAGCACTCCAAAAGCTTGCACATCCAAATAAACCTGTTGGACTATAACCTGGTGTTGTGTGATTTGTTCACCACAGTTACACAACTTTAACAAAATGACATCAAATGCTCAGAGAGTCAGTCCCAGCGGGATGGGCTGAACAGCCACCATTGCACCACAATACCTTTGCGATTCTGTGATTTGGTGCATTCTCCCCTCACCCAACTCTCCCTCAATCCTCAACCTTCCCGCCATAAGGACAAGTCTTGACCCTGGAAAACAACCTGCTGATTAAATCTGATTCTCGGAAAATTCCCTGTGTAATTCCAATTACCCTGAATCCCGGAGCTCCCTCTGTAGTGTCACTGTGACTATCCCGTGTTCAGACACCACATGGAATACTGCCAGTCCCCACCACCTTCTCCAGGGACCGTGAGGAACGTGAGATTAAAGCTGAACCCACACAGTGACAGCTACATTCCCCCAAGTCACTTATTGAAAAGTAAATGGAGGAGATTGTCAGGACTGGAGCTGGAGGATTCACTGTCTCTCTCTACTCCTGTAACAAATCAAAACCCTTCCTTTACTCCAGTGACCAGAATCTCCAATCCAATATCTTCTAAAAAGATCAATTCTAAATAAACATACTCACTATAGAGTCACAGAGTTGTACAGCATGGAAACAAACCCTTTGGTCAAACTGGTACATGAATTACAGATATTCGATATGAACCTCATCCCATTTGCCAACACTTGGTCCACATCCCCCTAAATCCTTCTTATTCCTTTACCCAACAGGATACCTTTGAAGTGTTGTCATTGTACCAGCCTCCACCATCTCCTCTGGCAGCTTGTTCCATATGCACACCACCCTCTGTGCGAAACATGTGCCCCTCAAGTCCCTTTTAAATCTTTCCCCACTCACCTTCAACCCATGCCCTCTAGTTTTGGACACCCTACCCTAGGAAAAAGACCTTAGCTGTTCACCCTATCCATCCCTCTCATGGTTTTATAAACCTCTATAATGTTGCCCCTCAGCCTCTGATGTTTCAGGGAAAATAGCCCCAGCTTATTCACCCTCTCCCTATAGCTCTAACCATCCAAGCCTGGCCCCATCCTTTTAAATTTTCTCTGAACCCTTTCAAATTTCACAATATCCTTCCTACAGCAGGGAGACCAGAATTGAATGTAGCATTCCAAACGTGGCCTCATCAATGTTTCATACAGCCTCAACATGACCTCCCAACTCCTATATTCAAGGCACTGACCAAAGCTTATTATCAAAGTCTAACATTCACTGAAGATGCAATAACTGTTTATCACAAAGTCAAGTAACGTACACATAAAAATAGCGATCCCTCTCAACATCCCCAAAACACACCAACATCATCTCAATCAAAACCAAAAGAACTGGTGATGCTGTAAATCAGAAACAAAAACAGGAGTTGCTGGAAAAACTCAGCAGGTCTGACAGCATCTGTGGAGAGATAGAAAAAGAGTTCGCACTTCTGAGGAAGGGTCACTAGACCTGAACTGTTAGCTCTGATTTCTCTCCACAGAGTTGCCATACCTGCTGAGCTTTTCCAACAATTTTCTGTGGAAAAAGTGAGGACTGCAGATGCTGGAGATCAGAGCTGAAAAATGTGTTACTGGAAAAGTGCAGTAGGTCAGGCAGCATCAAAGGAGCAGGAGAATTGTTATTTCGGGCATAAGCATTCCTGAAGAAGGGCTTATGTCCGAAACGTCGATTCTCCTGTTCCTTGGATGCTGCCTGACCTGCTGCACTTTTCCAGCAACACATTTTCCAGCTACAATTTTCTCTTTTTCTCTTTCACACAATCTCACTCTTCGTGAAATCAGAAAAACCAATATTCTCTGCAGGGACTGTATTTGTGAAAGTAAGAACACTTCAGCCAATAGGTCATTCTTGAAGATAGAAAGATGAAGCATAAAACCTTTCAAAGTCTCTCCCCTCTGTGTTCGTACACATGTGGCCATCACTGATCACACACACACAGGGCTGTCCCCGGGATCTATCAGCTTGTTCAGGGAAATACAATCGAGAAGTTCATTCGATCACTCTTTCAGAAGGAAGGGAAAGGTTTCATCCTGAACTCAACAAGTGGGTTGTTTCTTTCACCAACCATGGGAGTGATCAGATGGGGAGCCCTTCCTCACAGGCTTTATGTCCCTCAGCTAATTACAGACACAAAGCACTCTCTCCATCAGTTACAGTACAAACAGCCACAGTACGGTGTACAGCACAGCGAGCAGGGAGCACAAGTCATGTCATTTCATTGAAGTTTGGTTTCTAGAAAAGCAGTGCCTGTGACCTTTAAAGAAACCACTCAAGGTGATCCCACAAAATGTGAAATATTTTCCACAATCCTCTAAAATGCACGTTTTCAAATAGCCATTAAATCACCAGTGTCCGCATATTAAATGGGAACACCATTCATGGCAAGATCCCAATGAAACCACTTTTCATTCTGACTTGGAAATATATCTCCACTCCTTCAATGTCGTTGGGTCGAAATTGTGTGTGTGTGTGTGTGTGTGTTACTGTGTAGGTGTCCACATTTGTACATGTATATCTGTGAAAATGCAGACCTTTACGTTCCATGTTGATGTTTGTCTCAGTGCACGTCTATATTTGTACCTAAAGCAAACAGAAAGTGAAAATTATTGGGAAGCCACAGGATTGGGAAGCTTTTGAAAACCAGCAGAGGATAAGTCAAAAAGCAATAAGAAAAGAGAAGATGAAACCTGAGAGTGAGCTAGCTCGTTATATAAAAGGAGATTGGAACAAGTTTTTTGTAAATATATAAAGTAAGAGACACAGAAGAGTGGACATTGAATTGTTGGAAAATGAGGATGGAGAAGTCATAATGGGGAACAAATAAACAGAGAGGGAACTGAACAGATGCTTTGCGTCAGTTTTCATGGTGGAAGATACCAACAGCATATTCGATCATTTACGGTCACTGTCCCCCAAGGGTTCCTTCACCTTAATCTCCCTAATCCAGTCTGCCTCATGACACATCACTGAATCCAGAACTGTCTGTTCCCTTTTAGGATCTGCCACAGGTTGCTAAAAAAAATCCTAGACTTTCCACAAATTCCTTTTCTTTGGATCTGTGACTAAACTGAATCTCTCAATCCACTTGCCTTTCGAAGTCCTCCATGATTATTAGAATAATGCCTTTCTTACATGCCTTTTCTCTCTCCTGATTTATTTTCTGCCCTCCACACTGACTACTGCCAGGAGCCCTTTACACAGCACCCACCTGGGTTATTTTACTTTTGTGATTCCTCAACTATCCTCACACAGATTGTACGTACTCCGAATCTGTATCACATTTTACTATCAATTTAGTTTCATTTCTTATTAATAAGGCAAAGCAACCCCCTGCACCCACCTCCCTGTCCTTTCAATCTGATGTGTATCCTTAGATATTTAGCTCTCAGACCTGATCACCTTGCAGCCACCTCTCTGTGATACCCACAACATCATACCTGCCAATTTCAATCTGTGCCACAAGCTCATTTACCCTGTTTTGTATCCTGTTTGTATTTAAGTACAACACCCTCAGCCCTGCATTGACTGCACCCCTTCTCATAGTTGTCCCTTTATGTGCTGTACCTGAAGTTAGATTCCTGGCCCTTCCCAGACACTCTGACCTAATACTTCTTCTGTTAACATTAATAACCTCTGCTCAGCCCTCCCTCTGCTTTAACATTTTCCACAATTTTCCGTGTGACTGAAACTCCCCTCATTCTGCTTAAAGCCCTACCCACAGCCCTAGTTATGTAATTTACCAGGTCTCTGGTCCCTGTGTGATCCACACAGAGCCAATCCCATTGGAGCATAGAACATAGATATTCACAGCACAGTACAGGCCCTTCGGCCCTCGATATTGTGCTGACCTGTAAAATTAATCTGATGCTCATCTAACCTACACTGTTCCATTATTATCCAGATCTATGTCCAATATCCATTTAAATGCCTTTAACATCGACGAGTCTACTCGTGTTGCAGTCAGGTCTTTCCACACCCCTACTGCTCTCTGAGTGAAGAAACTACCCCGAATATCTGTCCTAAATCTATCACCCTCAATTTAAAAGCCAGGTCCGTCACATTATCCTTCACTATCCAAGGAAAAAGGCTCTCACTGTCCACCCTCTCTCAACTTTTGATTATCTTATATGTCTCGATTAAGTCACCTCTAAGCCTTCTTCTCTCCAATGAAACAGCCTCAGTTCCCTCAGCATTTCCTCATAAGACCCTCCTTCTGTACCAGGCAACATCTGAGCAAATCTTCTCTGAACCCTTTGCAAAGCTTCCACATCCTTCCTATAATGAGGTGACCAGAACTACACGCAATGTGCGGACTTACCAGTGTCTTGTACAGCTGAAGCATGACCTCATGCCTCTGAAACTCAATCCCCCTGGGTGGCAACTTTCAGGGATTATTGTACCTGGACACCCATGATCTCTCTGTAAAAAGTGAAGACTGCAGATGCTGGAGTATCAGAGCTGAAAATGTGTTGCTGATTAAAGCGCAGCAGGTCAGGCAGCATCCAAGGAATAGGAAATTCGACGTTTCGGGCATAAGCCCTTCATCAGGAATGAGGAAAGTGTGTCCAGCAGGCTAAGATAAAAGGTAGGGAGGAGGGACTTGGGGGAGGGGCGATGGAGATGTGACAGCTGGAAGGAGGTTAAGGTGAGGGTGATAGGCCGGAGTGGGGTGGGGCGGAGAGGTCAGGAAGAAGATTGCAGGTTGGGAGGGCGGTGCTGAGTTCGAGGGAATCGACTGAGACAAGGTGGGGGGAGGGGAAATGAGGAAACTGGAGAAATCTGTCTTGGGAGGGGGATGTGAGTGTGAGAAAGAGTGTGTGTGTGTGTGTGTGTGTGTGTGTGTGTGTGTGTGTGTGTGTGTTTCTATAAGGGTGTGTCCAGACAGGCGCACACAGACAGACAAAGCATGTACTGGCACTGGAGGGGGTGCAGAGGAGGTTCACTAGGTTCATTCTGGAGTTGAGGGGGTTGGCTGATGAGGAGAGGCTGAGTAGATTGGGATTATATTCGCTGGAATTCAGAAGAATGGTGGTGGGGGGGATCTTACTGAAACATATTAAATTATGAAGGGAATCGATAAAATAGAAATAGATCGGATGCTTCCACCGATAGTGAAACTATGAGGAGAGGGCATGGCCTCAAGATTAGAGGAAGCAAGTTTAGAACTGAACTGAGAAGGAGCTTCTTCACCCAAAGGTTTGTTAATCCATGGAATTCCTTGCTCAGGGAAGTAGTTGATGCTACTTCAATAATTGCTTTTGAAGCTAAGGTAGATACTTGTTTGGAAAATAAAGGAATTGAGGGATAAGGTGAAAACACGGGTAAGTGGAGCTGAGTCCATGGAAAGATTAGCCATGATGTTATTGAATGGCAGAGCAGGCTCAAAGGGCTGGGTGGCTTACTCCTGCTCCTAGTTCTTATGTCAATACTGACCCTCTGACAGTGTGGCACTCCGCCAGCACTGACCCACCCACAGAATGGTCTATCTGTAACTCTGTGCTGTTCCTCTTCCTGGCCCATTGTGGTTGCCCCATTACTCACAGCCTCGGAGTAAAGATTGAGGTAAATGATGAGGTTGGAGGTAGGGGCTGGTTTTTAGATCTACCCACACCTCCCACATCCCTCAGATATACAATGTGCATCTCTGTCAAAACATTATCACAACCTGCTGTCTGTGAATGCAGTGAGTGGGTGGGGATTAGATGCCACTATCTCCTGAATAGTTTGTGAGAGGTTATGTCTGTGGGAATAGATGGTTCCCTTTGGAACTCAGTAGCAGATTGATATTGAATTATCATTGTTTTTACAAAGCCAGGACTCACTATTTCTCTTGATCTCCATCGTGGAACCTGTAATGAAATGTGTGTGCTTTATGTATTTACTAACATTGTGACATGATTGTGGTAATTATAGTAGGGTGTGTCAACTTCCCCAGCATGATTTGGGATGGTCATTATGGAACAAGGGTCACGAGACTCAAAATATGAACTCTGTCTCTCTGTCTCTGTCTCTGTCTCTGTCTCTGTCTCTCTCTCTCTCTCTCTGTCTCTCTCTCTCTCTCTCCCTCACTCTCTGTCTCTCTGTCTCCTGTAGCTACCAGACCTATCATCTATCTCCAGCACTTTCGGATTGTTTCCCATCTCCTAACTTGCCTGACCTTTATTTTATTGTAGACTGTTCAGATTACATCAGCCTAATAGCTGTCTAATTTATTGCTTCACATTCCTCAGTTCCACCATGAGCTGGTATTGGGAATTGAGAAGGCGTTTACAGGGAAAAGGTTTGTAGGGCTGAGGGAAAAGGAAGGGGGTGAGGTACAGGCCTAATTCGATGGTGGAAAGAGCCATCAGAGGCACAATGAAAAGAATGGCCTTTATAAATCTAATCCAATCTAATCTTTGTTCCACTCCCATCCAGAGGGTGTCTCAGTTTGTAAACGTCCTGGGAGTTCACAGCAGTGAAACAGTTCCTGTCACAGGTATGGGCAGGTCTGAAGCTGTTTGTTCCCATCGCTCATTAATTGGAAGGATGTTGTCAGACTGAACATGTCCTCAGGCAGTGGGAGTTGTAGAATGAGACAGAAAAACAATTGATCAATTCTCAAAGACAGATTACTCAATGACACACAGATTGAGGAATCTGGAATGAACCAACATAATCAGGAATGAAATTACTGTACAGTCGAGGTTAACATTGTGAGAGTGTTTTCCAACTCCCATTCACTGTCTGCCCATTGTCAGGTATCAGTCACATTCAGATCCATCTCCGTCTTGTTCTGACTGGGGTTTGAAAAACTGTATTTTGACAGTTTAGTTTTGTACAAACAAGAGAGAGCAGCTTTCTGAAAGAGCTCCTGGGGAAATGTAGGTTCAATGATTCCACTGCCATGAGAGGAACTAACCTCCTCACTTTCTCAAAGGGATCTCCCCACCTCCAATTGCATCTGTCTTTATTGAAGAGGAGGATTCAGGCCAGACCATAAGGACAGCAGATACATGGGAACACCACTCCTTGCAAGTTCCCTCCAAGCCACTCAGCATCCTGACTTGGAAGTGTATCATCCTTCCTTCAGTGTCACTGGGTCACAATCCTGGTAATCCTCCCCCCGCACCCCGCTGCCCCCCGCCACCCACCACCAAGGGCATTCTGGCTCTACCTACAGCACATGGACTCCAGGGGTTCAAGAAGGCAGCTCACCACCACCTTTTCAAGGGGGGCAGTTAGGGACAGGCAAGAGACATCAGTCAGCCAACGATGCCCATGTCTCACACATGAATACATTAAAGTCATTGATGAACATCCCACTTCTGACCTTGTGATGGAGGGAAGGTCATTGATGAAGCAACTGAAAATGATTGGACCCTGACAAACTCAAGTCAATTTGTACATTTACACAGACACATCCTACATGTGAACCTGAAGAGAACCCTGAATTTGGAATTCTGAATTAAGTCCCTTTCTGCTTCATATTCCTGAAGCTTTACCCCATTTAAAAATAGTCTCTGCCTCTGGTCGTCTGACAGAGTGTATAACCTCACACTTTCCCACCTTGTATTCTATCTGTCACTTCCTTGCCCAATCTCCCAGCCTGTCCAATTCCTTCTGCAGCCTCCCCCCTTCCACAACACAGCCTGTTCCTCCATCTTTCTGCGTTATTTGCAAGCTTAGCAATAATGTATTCGTCATTGGGGACTCTGCAGATAGGGGGGCAGATAGGAGGTTCTGTGGGAACAAGAGAGTCTCATGGTGGCTCTGTTGCCTCCCAGGTACTAGGGTTCACGATGTTTCTGATTGTGTTTTGCGGATCCTTGAGGGGGAGGGAGAGCAGCCCCAAGTCATGTTCCATAATGCAGCAGGGGTTGGGAACCAAAACTGTAGTTCGAGTATCTGGAAGGATGAGAGTTGTGAGGTCAGAACTCAGACTCCAAGATTGCAAGAAGGCTCTGGCAAGGCAAGAAGTTGATTAGAAATGTGTCTACTTCAACATCAGGAGCATCCGGCATCAAGTGGGTGAACTTGCAGCATGGGTTTGTACCTGGGATTTCGATGTTGTGGCCATTTCAGAGACATGGCTAAAGGAGGGACAGAAATGGTTATTGCAGGTTCCAGGATTCAGATATTTCAGTAAGAACAGAGAAAATGTTAAAAGAGGGCCTGGTGGCATTGTTAGTCAAGGATAGTATTATAGTTGCAGAAAGGACATTTGAGGAGTCCTCTGCTGAGGTAGTTCGGACTGAGGTTAGAAACAGAAGAGGAGAGGTTACCCTGTTGGAAATTTTCTATGGGTGTCCAAATAGTTCCAGAGATGTAGAGGAAAGGATAGCAAAGATGATCCTCGATAAGAGCGTGAGTAAAAGGGTAGTTGTTATAGGGGACTTTAACTTTCCAAATATTGACTGGGAATACTGAAGTTCTAGTACTTTAGATGGGTCAGTTTTTGTGCAATGTGTGTAGGAGGTTGTCCTGACACAGTGTGTAGACAAACCAACAAGGGGCAAGGCCATATTTGATTTGGTACTGGGCAATGAACCAGGCCAGGGAGGTGAGCACTTTGGTAATAGTGACCACAATTACAGTTAGGTTTACTTTAGTGATGAAAAGGGATAGGTATATACTGCAGGGCAAGAGTTATAGCTGGGGAAAAGGCAATTATGATGTGATTAGACAAGATTTAGGATGCTTAGGTTGGGGAAGGAAAGTGCAGGGGATGGTCACAATTGAAATGATGGAGCTTATTCAAGGACCAGATACTGCGGGTCCTTGATAAGTATACACCTTTCAGGCAGGGACAAAGTTGTCGAGTGCAGGAGCCATGGTTTACAAAGGAAGTCAAATCTCTCTCCAAGGTGAAGAAAAAAGCTTTAGTTAGGATGAGATGTGATGTCTCATTTCGAGAACTTGAGAGTTACAAGTTAGCCAGGAAAGACCTAAAGAGAGAGCTAAGAAGAGACAGGAGGATACATGAGAAATCATTGGCAGATACGATCAAGGAAAACCCAAAAGGCTTTCTATAGCTATAAGAATGACAGTAAGATTAGGGTCAATCAAGCATAGTAGTGGGAAGTTGTGCGTGGAGTCAGAGAAGATAGGGGAACAACTAAATGAACACTTTTAATCAGTATTCACACTTGTAAAGACAATGTTATCAAGGAGAATACTGAGATACAAGATATTAGATTAGACGGGATTGAAGTTCTTAAGGAGGCGGTGTTCGCAATGCTGAAAAGTGTAAAAATAGGTAAATCCCCTGGGCCAGATGGGATTTATCCTAGGATTCTCTGGGAAGCCAGGGAGGAGATTGCCGTGTCTTTAGCTTTGATCTTTATGTCACCATTATCTAGAGGAATACTGCCAGTACACTAGAGGGTAGCAAATTTTTTTTTAAATTAGATTAGATTACTTACAGTGTGGAAACAGGCCCTTCGGCCCAACAAGTCCACACTGACCCGCCGAAGCGCAACCCACCCATTCCCATACATTTACCCCTTACCTAACACTACGGGCAATTTAGCATGGCCAATTCACCTGACCCGCACATCTTTGTGACTGTGGGAGGAAACCGGAGCACCCGGAGGAAACCCACGCAGACACGGGGAGAACATGCAAACTCCACACAGTCAGTTGCCCGAGTCGGGAATTGAACCTGGGTCTCTGGCACTGTGAGGCAGCAGTGCTAACCACTGTGCCACCGTGCCGCCCCAACAAATGTTGCTTCCTTGTTTAAGAAGGGGAGTAGAGACAACCCTGTAAAATATAGACCAGTGAGCCTTACTTTGGTGATAAGAGATAGGATTTATAATCATCTCACAAACACTCTCACACTCACACTCTCACACATACACTCACAAACATGCACATACACTCTCTCACACACTTTTACACACACATTCTATCACACACACACTCTCACACACAAACTCTCTCACACACACACTCACACACATTTTCTCTCACACACTCTTAAATAAACACTATCTCACACATTCCTTCAGTATTTTGTGTTAAAGTGTAACTTGTGCCTGTGGTAATGATGAAAACGATGATCTACTCTGTGTGGCGGTGGGACTTGGTGAAGCCTGAATCCAACACAGTGACAGGAACTCCATCCTCAGTTCTATTTGCCTGTACCATGACCTCTGGCATCCTGTTCCAGATACACACCACCCTCTGTGTGAAAGAAATTTTCTATCGCTGCCTCTCACCTTAAACCTTTTCTCTCTCGTCTCAGTCAAAGTGGTGTCCTTCATTATCTGTACGTAAGGATATTAGTGAGAGAGGGTCATGTCTTTTTGTGGCTAGTTGATGTTCATGTATCCTGCCCGATAGTTTTCTGCCTGTTTGTCCAATGTAGTGTTCTTGTACAGTATTTTGTAAATGATATTAGTTTTGCTTGTTGCCTGTATAGGGTCTTTCAAGTTCATCAGCTGCTGTTTTAGTGTGTTGGTGGGTTTGTGGTCTACCATGATGCCAAGGGGTCTGAGTAGTCTGGCATCATTTCTGAGATGTCGTTGATATAGGGGAGAGTGGCAAGGGTTTTTGGACGTGTTTTGTCGACTTGCTTGGGTTTGTGCTGAGAAATCGGCGGACCACGCTCATTGGGTATCCATTGTTTTTGAATGCGCTGTTTGCTATTTTTATAAACGACTTGGACCCTGGCAGAGGTAAGTGTGCAGATGATACTAAAGTCGGTGGAATGGTGGACAGTGTGGAAGAATATTGCAGGTTGCAGAGAGACTTGGATAAACTGCAGAACTGTGCTGATTGGTGGCAAATGGAGTTCAATGCAGATAAATGTAAGGTGATTCACTTTGGGAAGAATAACAGGAAGGCTGAATACTGGGTCAAATTAAAGATTCTTGGGAGTGTGGACCTGCAGAGGAATTTTGGTGTCCACATACTTAGGTCCCTAAAAGTTGCTGCCCAGGTTGATAGTGCTGTTAAGAAGGCATACGGTGTGTTAGGTTTTATTGGTAGAGGGATTATGTTGTGATGTCATGCTACAACTATACAATATGCTAATGGGGCCTGACTCGGAATATTGTCTATAGTTCTGGTCGCCGCATTACTGGAGGGATGTGGAAGCATTGGAAAAGGTGCAGAGGAGATTTACCAGGCTGTTGTCTGGTCTGAAGCGAAGGTCTTTTGAGGAATGGTTGAGGGACTTGGGTCTACAAAGTTAATTTCCAATTAAACCTGTTGGACTATAACCTGGTGCTGTGTGATTTTTAACTTTGTACACCCCAGTCCAACACCGGCATCTCCAAATCAGGACTTGGGTCTGTTCTGACTGGAGAGGAGAAGGCTAAGAGGTGATTTAATAGAAACACACAAGATGGTTAGAGGATGAGATAGTGTGGACAGTGAGAGTCTATTTTCGAGGATGATGACATTGGCTTGTATGAGGGGATGCAGCTGCAAATTGAGGAGTGATAGATTCAAGACAGATGTGAGAGGCAGTTTCTTTACACAGAGAGTGGTAAGGGCGTGGAATGCCCTGCCTGACAATGTAGTTCACTCAGCCACATGAGGGGCATTTAAACAGTCCTTGCATAAACACGTGGATGATAATGGGGTAGTGTAGGGGGAGGGGCTTAGATGAGGTCACAGTTGAGCAACATCGAGGGTCGAAGGGCATGTTCTGCCCTGTATTGTTCTATGTTCTATGTTCAACAAAACCACTTGCAAACATCAGTGTTGGTCCTCATCAGAAACATTCTTTCGTTGGAAGCATTGCTAATCTCCCTCTCCTTGCACATTTCTGATTTGTCGATGAGATGTTTGTGATGTCTGTGTTCTCAGATACTAATCTGCTGACATCCCATGTTCACGGTCAACTTACACATCAACTTCCCCAGAGTCTCAGTGTTATGCCATCTCTTATTGACAACTCATGGAATCTTCCAGAAAACTTCAGACTTGTGCCTTGTTGATGATGGACAGGCTTTGGGGAGACACGAGGTGAGTTACTTGATGCAGTATTCCCAGTCTCTGACCTGATGTTGTAGCCACTATCTTTCTGTGGTGAGTCCAGTTGAGTTTCTGTTCAATGGTGACTCCCAGGATGTTGGTAATGAGGGACTCATTGAAGGTAGAACCATTGAATGTCAAGAGATGATTGTGTCTTATCGGAGATGGTCATTGCCTGGCAGGTGTGTGTGGCAAATATTATTTGCCACATGTCAGCCCCAGCCTGGATATTGCCCAGGGCTTGCTGCATTTGAACATGGCCTCCATCAGTACCTGAGGTGTAACAAATGGTGCTGAACATTGAACAAGCATCAGTGAGCATTCCCACTTCTGACCTTATCATGGGGTGGGGGGGGGGGGGGGAATGTCGTTGATGAAACAGCTGAAGATGATTGGGCCCTGGAGAACTCAAAGATACACCCTCTAGAGAGTCCTGAACTCAGATTCCTAAGATCCTTTTTGTTTCTTGTTTCTGAAGCTTTTCCCCTTTTAGAATATCGTCTATACCTCTATTCTTCCAAAGTGCATAACCTCACACTTTCCCACAGTGTATTCCATCTGCCACTTCTTTGCCCACTCTCCCCGTCTGTCCAAGTCCTTCTGCAGCCTCCGCACATCCTCGACACCACCTGACCCTCCACCTATCGCTGTGTCATCCACAAACTTATTGACAATACCCTTTCACCCAGATTGTTAATGTTTAATGTGAACAGTCGTGGTCCCGACACTGACCCCTGTAGGACTCCACTAGTCACTCAGTGCCATCCTGAATAAGACCCCTTTATCCCCACTCTCTGCCACCTTCCAGTCAGCCAATCCTCTATCCATGCCAGTACCTTGCCCCTAACACCATGCGCTCTTACCTGATTGAGCAGCCTCCTTTCTGGCACCCTGTCAAATATTTTCTGGAAATTCAAATAGATCACACCGACTGGCTCTCCTTTGCCTCACTTACTTGTTCCCTCCTCAAAGTATTAAAACAGACTTGTCAGGCATGTCCCCCTCACCCTGATGAAGCCATGCTGACTCAGTTCGATTTTACCATGCACTCTGCAATCTCATCTTTAATAATGCACTCGAAAATCTTACCAATGACCGAGGTCAGGCGAACTGAACAATCGTTTCCTGGCTTCTGTCTTCCTCCCTTCTTCAAAAGGGATGTTAAATTAGCTGTTATCCAGTTCTCTGGGACCCTCCCTGACCTCAGTGATTCCTGAAAGATCACCACCAATGGCTCCACAATCTCCTCAGCTATCCCCTGGTGTAATCCGTGTGGTCTGGGTGATCTATCCACCTTCAGACCTTTTAGCTTCCCCAGTACCTTCTCCTTAGTGATGGCCACCACCCTCACCTCTGCCCCCTAACTCTCTGGCATGCTGTTGGTATCTTCCACCATGAAAACTGATGCAAAGCATCTGCTCCATTCCAACTCTGTTTCTTTGTTCCCCATTACTCCTTCCCCAGTCTCAGTTTCCAGTGATCCAATGTCCACTCTTGCCTGTTCCTTCCTTTGTACGTATCTACAAAAAGCTCTTTCCAATCTGCTTTTGTATAAGGAGCTAGCTGACTCTCAGATTTCATCTCCTTCACCCTTATCGATTTTTTAGTGATGCTCTGCTGTTTTCAAAGGATTCCCAATCCTGTGGCTTCCCAATAATCTTCACTTTCTGTTTGCTTTACCCATAAACATAGACATGTTCACTGAGTCAAACATCAGCATGGAACGTAATGGTGTGCATTTTCAAAAACATATATCTACAAATGTGGACATCTACATGGCAACACACACACACACACACACACACACACACACACACGTAGATAAGGCATCTTGCATTATTTCGTCGAGGAATTGAATTCAAGAGTCAGGATGTCATGTTGCAGTTTTATCCGACTTTGTATCAGCCGTATGTAGAGTATTGTGTTCACGTCTGTTTGTGTTGCTGGTTAAAGCACAGCAGGTTAGGCAGCATCTCAGGAATAGGGAATTCGACGTTTCGAGCATAAGCCCTTCATCAGGAAGGGCTTATGCTCGAAACGTCGAATTCCCTATTCCTGTGATGCTGCCTAACCTGCTGTGCTTTAACCAGCAACACATTTTCAGCTGTGATGTCCATCATCTGCAGACCTCATTTTTTACTCACGTCTGTTTGTGGAAGCTTTGGAGAGGGCGCAGAAGAGGTTTACCAGGATGCCTCGGTGAGAGGGTATGAGCTACAAGGAATGATGTGAAAAGACTTGGGCTATGTTCTCTGGAGCGGTTATGAGCTGTATATGTGTAGGGTTGATGTTCAGAACCTTTTTCCCAGAGTTGAAATGTCTCGTACTAAGAGTTATGCATTTTACATTAGAGGGGAAAGTGTTTTACACAGAGAGAGGTAGGAGTGTGAGTGGCACTGCTGGGGTGGTGGTGGAGTTAGATAAGATAAGGACATTTAAGGGACTTTTAGATAAGCACATGAGTATTCAAGCAATGGAGGGATATGGACCATTTGCAGGCAGAAAGGATTAGTTTAATTTGGCGTCATGGTAGACAACATAGTGGGTCTAAGGGCCCGTTCCTGTGCTGTACTGTTCTATGTTCCATATACAAAACGTCACATAAACTCACACTCACTCACTCACACACAGAATGCACACAAACAAAAAGATTCTCTCACTTGCACACACAGGGAAACAAACACATCCACACAGACATATACACTGAGATATACACAGCCACAGACACATGCACACAGACACACACTCACACACACACACACACACAAACAACGCACTCTCAAAGGCAAAAAAGTGCACACTCACATACATACTGGCACACATACACACACATATGCTTACATGCAAACACACACATACACACACACAAACACAGACACACATACTGAGATGCACAATGACAAAGACTCACAATGATACACACAGACACAGACATACACACACACAAATGCTCACTGTCTCACACACAAACAGTCTCAAATGATTTCCAGTTCTCTGGGACCCACCCTGTCTGTAGTGATTCCTGATAGATCACCACCAATGACTTCACAATTTCCTCAGCTATTCCCTGCTGTAGTCAGTGTGGTCGAGGCAATTTATCCAACTTCAGACCTTTCAGCTTCCCCAGACCATGATCCTTAGTGATGATCACCATCCTCACCACTGCCCCCTAACTCTCTGGCATGCTGTTAGCATCTTCCACCATGAAAAGCAAACTGATGCAAAGCATCTGCTCAATTCCCTCTCTGCTTCTTTGTTCCCCATTACTGTTGCTCCATTCTCATTTTCCAGTGATCCAATGTCCCCTCTTGCCTGTTCCTTCCTTTGTACACAGTATATCTACAAAAAGCTCTTTCCAATCTCCTTTTGTTTAACAAGCTAGCTTACTCTCAGATTTCATCTTCTTCAGCTTATTGATGTGTTAATTATCCTCTGCTGGTTTTCAAAAGCTTTCCAATCCTATGGCTTCCCAATAATCTTCACTTTCTGTTTGCTTTACCCATAAACATAGACATGTTCACTGAGACAAACATCAGCATGGAACGGAATGGTGTGCATTTTCAAAAGCGTGGACATCTACATGGCACACACACACACACACACACACACACACACACACACACACACACACACACACACACACACAAACACACACAATACATACGTAGATAGGTCGGTAAAGAAGGCGTATGGCATCTTGCCTTCATTGGTCAGGGAATAGAGTTCAAGTGTCAGGATGTCAAGGAGCAGTTTTATCAGATTTGTACCGGCCCCACATAGAGTACTGTGTTCATTTCAGTTTGTCACATTACAGGAAGGATGTGGAGGCTTTGGAGAGGGTGCAGAAGAGGTTTACCAGGATGCCTCGATGAGAGGGTATGAGCTACAAGGAATGATGTGAAAAAACTTGGGTTGCGTTCTCTGGAGCGGTGGAGGCTGTGGGGAGTCTTGATAGAAGTTTATAAAGTTATGAGCTACTTATGTAGGGTTAATGTTCAGAATCTTTTTCCCAGAGTTGAAATATCTGATACTAAGGGTCATCATTAGAGGGGAAAGTGTTTTACACAGAGAGAGGTAGGAGTGTGAATGGCACTGACAATAGACAATAGACAATAGGTGCAGGCGTAGGCCATTCAGCCCTTCGAGCCTGCACCACCATTCAATATGATCATGGCTGATCATTCCCAATCAGTATCCGCTTCCTGCCTTATCTCCATAACCCTTGATTCCACTATCTTTGAGAGCTCTATCCAACTCTATCTTGATTGAATCCAGACACTGGGCCTCCACTGCCCTCTGGGGCAGAGCATTCCACACAGCCACCACTCTCTGGGTGAAGAAGTTTCTCCTCATCTCTGTCCTAAATATTTTTAAGCTGTGTCCTCTGGTTCGGCACTCACCCATCAGTGGAAACATGTTTCCTGCTGCCAGTGTCCAATCCTTTCATAATCTTATATGTCTCAATCATATCCCCTCTCAGTCTTCCAAACTCAAGGGTATACAAGCCCAGTCGCTTCAGTCTTTTAGTGTATGGTAATCCCTACATTCCAGGAATTGACCTCGTGAACCTACGCTGCACTCCTTCAATAGCCAGAATGTCTTTCCTCAAATTTGGAGACCAGAACTGCACACAGTACTCCAGGTGCGGTCTCACCAGGGCCCTGTACAGCTACAGAAGAACCTCTTTGCTTCTATATTCAATCCCTCTCGTTATGAAGGCCGACATGCTATTAGCCTTCTTCACTACCTGCTGTACCTGCATGCTTGCCTACATTGACTGGTGTACAAGAACACCCAGATCTCTCTGTACTGCCCCTTAACCTAAATTAATTCCATTGAGGTAGTAATCTGCCTTCCTGTTCTTGCCACCAAAGTGGATAACCATACATTTATCCACATTAAACTGCATCTGACCACTCACCTAACTTGTCCAGGTGACCCTGTAATCTCCTAACATCCACATCACATTTCACCCTGCCACCCAGCTTTGTATCATCAGCAAATTTGCTAATGTTGTTGCTGATACCATCTTCTATATCATTAACATATATTGTAGAAAGCTGCGGTCCCAGCACGGATCCCTGCGGTACCCCACTGGTCACTGCCTGCCATTCCGAAATGGAGCCGTTTGTCACTACCCTTTGTTTCCTATCAGCCAACCAATTTTCAATCCAATCTAGTACTTTGCCCCCAATACCATGCACCCTAAGTTTACTCACTAATCTCTATGTGGAACTTTATCAAAAGCTTTCTGAAAGTCCAGGTACACCACATCTACTGGATCTCCCTCATCCATCTTCAGAGTTACATCCTCAAAAAATTCAAGAAGATTAGTCAAGCATGATTTCCCCTTCATAAATCCACTCTGACACTGTCCTATCCTGTTACTACTATCCAGATGTGCTGTAATCTCATCCTTTATGATAGACTCCAACATCTTTCTCACCACTGAGATCAGACTAACTGGTCTATAATTTCCTGCTTTCTCTCTCCCACCTTTCTTAAAAAGTGGTATAACATTAGCCACCTTCCAATCCTCAGGAACCGATCCCGAATCTATCGAATTCTGGAAAATAATCACCAACGCATCCACGATTTCCCGAGCCACCTCCTTCAGTCCCCTGGGATGTAGACCATCAGGCCCCGGAGACTTATCAACCTTCAGACCTAACAGTCTCTCCAACACCAATTCCTGGCAAAAACAGATTCCCTTATGTTCAGGTCCTTCAGCCACTGTTACCTCAGGGAGATGGCTTGTGTCTTCCCCAGTGAACACAGATCTGAATTACCCATTTAATTCTTCTGCCATTTCTTTGTTCCCCGTAATATATTCCCCTGTTTCTGTCTTCAAGGGCCCAATTGTTGTCCTAACCATTTTTTTGCCTTGCACATACTTGAAAAAGCTTTTACTATCCTCCTTTATATTATTGGCCAGTTTACCTTCGTACCTCATTTTTCCTCTGCATATTTCCTTCCTAGTAATCCTCTGCTGTTCTTCAAAATCTTCCCAGTCCTTTGTTTTCCCACTTATCTTTGCTATGCTATACTTTTTCTCTTTTAACTTTATATGTTTCTTAACATCCTCCTCAGCCACGGCCACCCATGCCTCCTCCTGGGATCTTTCTTCCTTATAGGAATGAACTGATCCTGCAACTTCTGCATTATACATTGCTGGGTTGGTGGTGGAGTTGGATAAGATAAGGGCATTTAAGGGACTTTTAGATAAGCACATGAGTATGCAAGCAATGGAGGGATATGGACCATTTGTAGACAGAAAGGATTAGTTTAATTTGGCGTCATGGTAGACAACATAGTGGGTCTAAGGGCCCGTTCCTGTGCTGTACTGTTCTATGTTCCATATACAAAATGTCACATAAACTCACACTCACTCACTCACACGCAGAATGCACACAAACAAAAAGATTCTCTCACTCGCACACACAGGGAAACAAACACATCCACACAGACATATACACTGAGATATATATACACAGCCACAGACACATGCACACAGACACACACTCACACAAACAACACACTCTCACGGCAAAAAAGTGCACATTCACATACACACTGGCACACATACACACACATATGTTTACATACATACTGGCACACAAACACAGACCCATACTCACACAGACACAGGAACACATACACTCACACACAGATGCACACATGCGCACGACACAGTCAGACACATCCACGTACACACACCCACACAGACACACATACTGATACGCACATGGACAAAGACTCACACTCATATACACACACACACACACACACACACACACACACACACACACACACACACACACACACACACACACACACTACATACGTAGATAGGTCAGTAAAGAAGGCGTATGGCATCTTGCCTTCATTGGTCAGGGAATAGAGTTCAAGTGTCAGGATGTCATGTTGCAGTTTTATCAGATTTGTAGCGGCCCCACGGAGAGTACTGTGTTCATTTCAGTTGGTCACATTACAGGAAGGATGTGGAGGCTTTGGAGAGGGTGCAGAAGAGGTTTACCAGGATGCCTTGGTGAGAGGGTATGAGCTCCAAGGAATGATCTGAAAAAACTTGGGCTGCATTCTCTGGAGCAGTGGAGGCTGTGGGGAGTCTTGATAGAAGTTTATAAAGTTATGAGCTGCTTATGTAGGGTTGATGCTCAGAATCTTTTTCCCAGAGTTGAAATATCTGATACTAAGGGTCATACATTTAACGTTAGAGGGGAAAGTGTTTTACACAGAGAGAGGTAGGAGTGTGAATGACACTGCTGGGGTGGTGGTGGAGTTGGATAAGATAAGGGCATTTAAGAGACTTTTAGATTAGCACATGAGTATGCAAGCAATGGAGGGATATGGACCATTTGCAGGCAGAAAGGGTTAGTTTAATTTGGCGTCATGGTAGACAACATAGTGGGTCTAAGGGCCCGTTCCTGTGACAAAATATCACATAAACTCACACTCACTCACTCACACACAGAATGCACACAGACACAAAGATTCTCTCACTCGCACACACAGGGAAACAAGCACATCCACACAGACACGCACACTGAGACACACACAGCCACAGACATGTACACACATACAAACAACACACTCTTAAGGGCACAATTTGCATACAAATGCCCGAAACATCGAATTTCCTGTTCCTTGGATGCTGCCTGACCTGCTGCGCTTTAACCAGCAACACATTTTCAGCTCTGATCTCCAGCATCTGCAGACCTTACTTTTTACACAAATGCATACACACACACACACACACACACACACACACACACGTGTGAGACGCATCATTTTAGAGTGGGGAGGGGAGAAGTGACATCGAACAACACAATTATGAATCGTTTGAAACTGTTGGAATATCTTTAGAGAGTTTTCAGTGAAACATATTTCTTTCAATTCTTTAATTGGGATGTGGGCATGCTGGCTGGGCCCAGCATTTATTGCTCCATCCCTAGTTGCCCTTGAGAAGGTGGAGGTGAGGTCCCTTCTTGAACGGCTGTCGTCCATGTGCTGTAGGTAGACCCACAATACCCTCAGGAAGGGAAATCTGGAATTTTGAATCAGTGACACTGAAGGGACGGTGATATATTTCCAAGTCAGGGTGAAGGGTGTTTTCACAGGGATCTTCCAGGGAATGGTCTTCCCATATAATATGTGGACATTGTTGGTTTAATGTTTATTTGAAAACTTATTTTTTGGAGGATTGTGGAAAATATTTCATATTTTGTATAAACATCTCGAGTGGTTTCTTTAAAGGTCACCAGACACTGCTTTTCTAAAAACCAAACTTCCATGAAATGACATGACTTGTGCTCCCTGCTCGCTGTGCTGTACACCGTACTGTGGCTGTTTGTACTGTAACTGATGGAGAGAGTGCTTTGTGTCTGTAATTAGCTGAGGGACATAAAGCCAGTGAGGAAGGGCTCCCCAACTGATCAGATTAGACTACCTACAGTGTGGAAACAGGCCCTTCGGCCCAACAAGACCACATCGACCCGCCGAAGCGCAACCCACCCATTCCCCTACATTTACCCCTTTTCCCTAACACTATGGGCAATTTAGCATGGCCAATTCACCTGACCTGCACATCTTTGGACTGTGGGAGGAAACCTGAGCACCAGGAGGAAACCCACGCAGACACGGGGAGAATGTGCAAACTCCACACAGTCAGTCACCTGAGGCGGAAATTGACCCCAGGTCTCTGGCGCTGTGAGGCAGCAGTGCTAACCACTGTGCCACCGTGCCGCCCTTAATCACTCCCATGATTGGTGAAAGAAACAACCCACTTGTTGAGTTCAGGATGAAACCTTTCCCTTCCTTCTGAAAGAGTGATTGAATGAACTTCTCGATTGTATTTCCCTGAACAAGCTGATAGATCCCGGAGACAGCCCTGTGTGTGTGTGATCGGTGATGGCCACATGTGTAAGAACACAGAGGTGAGAGAGTTTGAAAGGTTTATGCTTCAGACATTCTGTCTTCAACAATGACCTATTGGCCAAAGTGTCCTCGCTTTTAGAAATACAATCCCTGCAGAGAATATTTGTTTTTCTGTTTTCATGAAGACTGAGATTATGTGAGAGAGAACAACAGAAATGCTCAGCAGGTCAAGCAGCATCTGTGGAAACAAATCAGAGTTAACCTTTCGGGTCCCGAGACCCTTCCTCAGAAGTGCTAACTCTTTTTATTTCTCTCCACAGATGCTGCCAGACCTACTGAGCTTTTCCAGCAACTCCTGTTTTTGTTCCTGAGTTAAAGCATCTGAAGTTCTTCCAGTTTTTATTGAGGTTATGTTGGTGTGTTTTGGGGATGGTTAGAGGGATAGCTGTCTATATGTTTGCGTTACTTGACTTTGTGTTAACAAATGGTTGTATCTTCAATTAACATTTGGTTTTGATAATAAGCTTTGGTCAGTGCATTGCATATAGGAGTTGGGAGGTCATGTTGCAGCTGCATAGGAGATTGGTGAGGCCACGTTTGGACTACTTGTTGTGGTTCTGTTCGCCGAGCTGGAAGTTTTTGCTGCAAACGTTTCGTTCCCTGGCTAGGGAACATCATCAGTGCTATTGGAGCCTCCTGTGAAGCGCTGCTTTGATGTTTCTTCCGGTATTTATAGTGGTTTGGAATACTGCGTTCAATTTTGGTCATTCTGCTGTAGGAAACATTTTGTGAAACTTGAAAGGCTGCAGAACAGAAATACAAGGATGTCGCCAGGGTGGAGTGATTGACCTCTAGGGAGAGGCTGAATAGACCGGGGCTATTTTCTCTGGAGCATTGGACAGTGAAGGGTGACCTTGTAAAGGTTTATTTTTTCCAGGGTAGGGCAAGCCAAAACTCGAGGGCATCGGTTTAAGGTTAAATGGGGAGTTCTGCTTCAGTGGGGAGTCATTGGGAGGATACCTCTGACAGCTCTGAGGAATGACTTTATGTGGGACTCTGAGGAGTGGGACTGACTGTGAAAATCCGCACCCCCTTGCAGGGCCTGTCGGTCTCAGGATCAGTCAAAAGAATCACTAGGTATACGATCTGTTAAAAGCAAGGTTAACAGTTTAATAAATTAAGGCAGCCTGGTGCAGATTTGTCCAGCCACACGGAGGTTAAAAGCATCTGTGTTCCGTGGAGAAATGGCACAATTACATTCGAAAATTACACATTATCTATATGTTTTTTAAGAGATAGTACAGCCTTAATTACAAATGTAATAAGGTGATATGATTTACAGCAGGTTGAGCCAATGATATTTCTGGAGAAAATGCTCTTAATTACAAGAAAAATCCAATCAACTGTAATATGGTGACACGATTCACAACAGGCTAATCCAATGATATTCCCTGGGAAAGGGGTCATAATTACGTAAATGATCATGTCATGGTAGCAGTTCAAGGTTAGTTTGACTATCAGATCACTGTCTTACTATTCATATTACGAAAACTCCATTGTTTTCTCTTATCTCCAAATACAACCAACTCAGCAAAGCATCAGTTCAAGTTCACATTGTCAAAGAAAACTCTTAAGCCATTTTGTTATGTTATTTGAAACGGAAAAGCCATTTGTGGTGAATAAAAATCTACATATACTTGTTGCTTCTGACAACAGTCTAAATGCAAATTTTAGATCCTCAACTGGAAATGCTGTACAAAGAGCCAGCACATGCACGATGGGCCGAACAAACTCTTTTTTTACTGCAATGGCTCCAGGGCATATCCAGACAGAACTAGCCAAATGTAGCTTTCCGGACAGTCGCGTCTACTATTATGGACCAGAGCAGATCCTTTCAGAATGTATTCGGAAGGTTCCCTAGTTCTTACCTTTCTCCGGCTTGAAAGGTAAATGTAAGGTGCTGCATTCCAGATGCAACTGAATTGGTCAAACTGCCTGACGTTATGCGGTGAACTACCAGAGCGTCTGGGAGGGAGGGGAACAGTCTCTGTGTCTGAGAGGAGCACCCTTTATATCTGTGTCTGATCCCTGACTGCTCAGCAACTGTGACCAGGATGTGGGATCTCAATGTCCTCCACCTCCTCCTCCTCTTCTGTCCATCTTCCCTCCCACCTATCTGCTCCATCCTCCACTCTGACCTATCACCAACACCCCTAACCTTCATCTACTTATCACATTCCCCGCTAATTTCCCCCCAGACCCACACCCCTCCCATTTATCTCTCAGCCCCCCTTGGGCAACCGCCACCACACCCCTCATTCCTGAAGAAGGGCTTATGCTCAAAACGTCAACTCTCCTATTCCTCGGATGCTGCCTGACTGGCTGTGCTTTTCCAGCACCACACGTTTTGTCTCTGAACTCAGCAACTGTGACCAGGATGTGGGATCTCAGTGTCCTCCTTCTCCTCCTGAAACAGTTCCCATCACTGCTTCTCAGAAACCAGCATCACTGAGGGACAGGAAGGCACTGTGTTATCACACTGTGGATGTTGGGGAAGTTCATCCTGAGCAGCTCTGTGATGTGGGACTCCGTGCTCCATGGTCTGTTCCCTGGGATGCATGATTAGAGTGGTGCTGGAAAAGCACAGCTGGTCAAGCAGCATCCAAGGAAAATCGACCTTTTGAGCAAAAGTCCCTCATCAGAAATGAGGCTACGAGTCTCCAGGGTAGGAGGGGAAATGAGGAGACTGGTGAAGTCCACATTGGTGCCATGGGGTTGAAGGGTCCTGAGGCGGAAGATGAGGCATTCTTCTTCCAGGCGTGGGGTGGTGAGGGAGTGGAGATTGAAGAGGCCCAGACCTACATGTCCTCGGTGGAATGGGAGGGGGAGTTGAAATGTTCAGCCACAGAGTGGTGGGGTTGATTGGTGTGGGTGTCCCGGAGATGTTTCCTGAAGCACTCTGTGAGAAGGTGTCTGGTCTCCCCCATGTAGAGGAAACTGAATCAGGAGCAATGGATACAATAAATGACATGTGCTGAAGTGCAGGTGAAACTTTGATAGATGTGGAAGGCTCCTTTGGGGCCTTGGGTGGAGGTGAGGGGGAGGTGTGGGCGCAGGTTTTGCAATTCCTTCAGTGGCAGGGGAAGGTGCCAAGAGGGGAGGGTGGGTTGTTGGGTGGGGTGGACCTAACCAGGTAATCACAGAGGGAATGGTCTTTATGGAAAGCAGTTAGGGGTGGAGAAGGAAATCTATCCCTGGTGGTGGGGCCCGTTTGTAGGTGGCAGAAATGTCGGCGGATGATGCAATTTATGCAAAAGTTGGTGGGATGGAAGGTGAGGACCAGGGGCGGTTCTGTCCTTGTTGCGGTTGGAGGGGTGGGGTCGAGTGCAGAGGTGTGGGATGTGGATGAGATGTGTTGGAGGGCATCTTCAACTATGTGGGAGGGGAAATTGTAGTCTTTAAAGAAGGAGGCCAGTTGGTGTGCTTTGTGGTGGAACTGTTCCTCCTGGGAGCAGATTCTGCGGAGGTGGAGGAATTGGGAATACGGGATAGCTTTTTTGCAGGAGGTAGGGTGGGATAAGGTGTAATCCAGGTAGCTGTGGGAATCAGTGGGTTTGTAGCAAATGTCAGTGTTGAGTTGGTCATTGTTGATGGAGATGGAAAGGTCCAGGAAGGGGAGGGAGGTGTCAGAGATGGTCCAGGTGAATTTAAGATCAGAGTGTTGGTGCAGTTGATGAACTGTTCAACCTCCTCTTGGGAGCACGAGGTGGCGCCAATGCGGACATCAATGTCACGGAGGAAAAGGTAGAGAGTGTGGGAGACAGGGACAGAGATAGAGTGTGTGAGAGATAGGGACACAAAGAGAATGTTTGAGAGATAAGGACAAAGGGAGAGAGAGAGCGAGAGAGAGAGAGCGAGAGAGAGAGAGATAACGGTGGAGAAAGAGCGCAAGAGACAGGGATAGAGAGAATCCATGAGAGTTTACAGAGTGTCAGGCCGTTCCTGTCCAAATGCCCCAGTGAAACATGAGGAGTGTTTGGATAAAAGAGTATTCAGTCAGTGCTGTCTGTTACTGTGTACGCAGTTACACACCCAACCTTCCAGATTATACCATCTAGCTGAGTCTGTGCAAGAGGAAAGATTGTGAGATGTGGATGATGAGAGACAGAGACTTACTTCGATGTTAAAAAATTCTGCTTTGTTCCCCGTGCTGGTGGAATATTTAAATGAAAAGGCTGAACAGGAGGAATTCATCAGCTCACACACAGCATCGTGGGGGTCACTTTCAAATATTTCTGATGATCCTAACCATTGATATTGTGTCACAGTCTTGCAGCAGAAACATGATAATTGAGAGATAATTCTGATCCAGCACATCACTCCGTGTTGAGATCAGCGCTTCCCTTGGCACTAAGGTACCACCTGCTAATTACTTCACAGACCCGAGCTGGTATTGTTACTGTGGGAAACATTGCCAGGGTTACCATGATATGGGATTGAACACCGAGTACAGTGTGGAATATCAGGGCACCAGGTGTAGACAGTCAGAGTTCCTGTTCTCCCTGAAACACTCCTGGCTTTTTCATCAAAGGATGCATCTTTACAATTTCCCTGAAAAATATCACCAATTTCCCACATCATTCACTGATTCCTGTGAAATCACAGATTATGGTACTTAGCCTCTCTCGGGCTGTCCATCACATCTCTCTCTCTCTCTGTCTCTCTGTCTGCCCCTGTTTCTCTCTCTCTTTGTACCAGACTGTCTATCTCTGTCTCTGTCTTTGTCTCTGTCTCTCTCTGTCTCTGACTCTCTGTCTCTCTCTGTCTCTCTCTCTCTCTCTGTCCATGTCAGCCTCCCTCTGTCTATTTCTGACTGTGTCTCTGTACTTCTCTCACTGTCTGTGTCTGTCATTATCACTGTTTCAGACTCTCCCTTTCTGGGCCTGGCCCTCTCTCTGTGCCTCACTGTGTGCTTTATTCACTGCACTCTCTACTTGTTCTGCCTCTTTAATGATCTGTGCACATGTACACACAACCCTCCCTGCTCCTTCCTCACCCACTTTAGAATTGCCCCTCCCCCATTTTATGTTGTCTCTCAATGTCCTTCCCACCAAAGGGCATCACCTCCCACTTCTCTGCACTGAACCCCATCTCCCCCATCTCTCCCCCTACTCCCCCAAATTGTCAAAGTCCTTTTACAGTCCCACACTGGACTCGCTACAGTTTGAAATTCTTCCTGGTTTGGTGCCATCTCCAAACTTTGAACTTCTCCCCTGCACAGCAAGATCCCAATCATTAATTAATGTCAGGAAAAGCAAAATACCTAACACTGACCCCTGGGAATCCAGGGAGAAACCGCTCTGCAGTTTGGAGTCACACAGGGCACACACTGAACCTAATTAAATCCAATTGTTATACAATGCCATGTCTGGAAGGACAGGAGCATACACACTTGTCATTAAAGTGGATTCTGGGAGGGTGAGATAAGGAGCAAGATATTTGTGGTTTGTCATTAATTACACACCATGTCACCAGGAGAGAACGAACATGAGCTTCCTGCTATTGAGCAAGCAGACTGAACAACCTCAGACCCTGAAACCATGCTGCCCGGCTGGTTAAAGTGGTCCCACCTTTATCTATTTAACAAATAACTTGGTGAGATAATTATCAGCTCGTTCACAATTCCCTTTTAAAAGGGGCACATCAGGAAAGACTGTGGAAACACCATGATGTCAAATCTAGTGTCTGTTTTCGAAATAATTTAGGAGACTGGTGAGACTAACATTCCTTGTAGGTGGTGGAGAGGCTTTGGGGAGTCAGCAGTATTCCTGCCTCTGACATGCTCTTGTAGCCTCGGTGTATATGTTGTGAATATCGTTGAGTTTCTGGTCAATGGTAATCCCCAGGACGTTGTCTCCTTGTTTCTGATCTCTCTACCAAGGAGGAAACTTTCTTCTATTGACCCTGTCAATGCCCAAAACATTCAAGAAACACAATACCATCCAGGGACAAAACAGCACCCGCTTGATTGACCCCACATTCACCAATGTCCACACCCTCCACCACCGATGCTCAGTAGCAGCAGTGCATACCATTTCCAAGTTGGGCTGGGAAATTCACCAAACATCCTCAGACAGCACCTTCCAAACCCACAATCACTTTGATCCTAAAAGGACAAGGGCAGGAGATACATGAGACACCACCCCCTTCAGGTTCCTCTCCAAGCCACTCACTATCCTGAGTTGAAGCTGTTTGTCCCTTGTGGTAACTATTTGGAATGATGTTGTAAGACTGAACGTGTCCTCAGGCTGTGGGATTTGGAGAATGATGCAGAAAAATAATTGAACAACTCTTAAAGACAGATACATTACTCAAGACATACAGACTGAGGAATATGGAATGATCTAATATAGTCAGGAACAAAATTACTGTACACTCTGTATTACATAGCGAAAGCATTTTTCTAACTGCCATTCACTACCTGCCCACTGCCAGATAACAGGTACATCCTGGTCACCTCCATCCTGTTCTGCCTGGGGTGTGAAAAACTTCATTTTGTCAGGTCACTTTTGTACAGGCAAGAGAGCAGCTTTTCAAGGGCTCCCAGGGGAAATGTAGGTTCAAAGATTCCCTCACAACAGGAGGAACCAACATCCTCAGCTGGCCAAAGACATCTCCCCATCTCTAATTCATGACAAAGGAGTGAAATGGATACTAGCATCTGTCGTTCTTAAAGAGGAGGATTCAGGCCAGACCATATGGGCAACAGATACATGGGAACACCGCTCCCTGCAAGTTCCCCTCTGAGCCACTCACCATCCTGACTTGGAATTCATCACTGTTCCTTCAATGTCGCTGGGTCACAATCCTGGAACTCTCCCCCCAGCAAGGGTATTGCGGGTCTACCAACAGCATATGGCCTCCAGGAGTTCAAGAGGGCAACTCACCGCCACATATTGAAGGGAGCAATTAGGGACGGGCATTAAACTCTGGTCAGACAACGATGCCCACCTCCCACAAATGAATAAAAGAAAATCACTGGTGAACACCCCGACTTTTGACCTTGTGATGGGGGGATGGTCATTGATGAAGCAACTGAAAATGTTTGGACCCTGATGAACTCAGGGAAAATTGTACGCTTACACAAACACACACTGCATATTAACCTGAAGGTAATCCTGAATTCGTCCCTTTTTGATTCATATTTATGAAGCTTTTCTCCATTTAGAAAATAGTCTGTGCCTCTGTTCATCCTACCAAGTGCGCAACCTCACATTTTCCCACATTGTATTCTATCAGCCATTTATCTGCCCACTCTCCCAGCCTGTCCCATTCCTTCTGCAGCCTCCCTGCTTCCTCAACACAGCCTGTCCCTCCACCTATCTCTGTGACATCCACAAGCTTAGCAACAAGGCCCTCAGTTCCTTCCTCCAGATCGTTATTGTATAACATCAATTGTTATGAATCAAGATTAGAGTGGTGCTGGAAAAGCACAGCAGGTCAGGCAGCATCCGAGGAGCAGGAAAAATCCACATTTCGGGCAAAAGCCCTTCACCAGAAAAATCAAAGTCAATTTTTCCTGCTCCTCGGATGCTGCCTGACCTGCTGTGCTTTTTCAGCACCACTCTAATCTTGACTCTAGTCTCCAGTATCTGCAGTTACCACTTCTGCCTTATCAATGGTTGTGATCCCAACACTGAGCCCTGTGGAACCCCACTCGTCACTGAGTACCACCCTGTAAAAGAGCCCTTTCTCACTGCTGTCTGCCTTCTGCCAGTCAGGCAATCCTCTATCCATGCCAGTACCTTGCCCCTAACACCATGGGCCTATATCTTATTTCGTAAACTCCTGTACAGCACCTTCTCAAAGCCCTTCAGGGAATCTAAATATGTCACATGTGCTGGCTCTGTTTTGTCCAACTTGCTCATTACATCCTCAAAGAATTCTATCGGATTTGTCAGGCATGACCTCCCCGAGATGAAGACCGTTCTTACCATGCACTCTGCAATCTCATCTGTAATAATGGACTCTAACACCTTACCAATGACCGAGATCAGGCTAACCAGCCGATAGCTTCCTGTCTTCTGCCTCCTTCCCATCTTAAAGAAGGATGTTACATTAGCTATTTTCCAGTTCTCTGGAACCCTCCCTGACGACAGTGATTCCTGAAAGGTATTGTGGAAGCCATGGTCGAGTGGTATTATCACTGGACTGTTAATCCAGAGATCCTTACAATGTTCCAGGGACCCGGGTTCAAATCACACCATGGGAAAAGATGGAATTTGAATTCAATGAATATTTGGAGTTAAGAATCTAATGACTCCTATAAATTCATTGCCAATTGTCGGAAAAACCCATCTGGTTCACTGACATCCTTTCGGGAAGGAAGCTGCCATCCTTACCTGGTCTGGCCTACATGTGACTCCAGACCCACATAAAGTGGGTGACTCTTGAATGCCCTCTGGGCAATTAGGGATGGACAATAAATGCTGCCCAGTCAGTGACACCATCATCATCCTGTTAAAGAATAAAGAAAGAAAAGATCCCCACCAATACCCCGACTATCTCCTCAGCTGTCTCCCACAGAGGGGCCAGGGTGTAGTTCATCTGCTTCAGGTGATTTATTCACCTTCAGACCTTTCACCTTCCCCAGCACCTTCTTGTTTCATTTGCAAATCATTGGAAATCTATGCCCCTCTCATTCTTGATCCTGTTCCGAGTGGGAACTGTTTCTCCCTCTCTCCTCCATCCAGCTCATGCTCAGGATTTCAAATCCAGCTCAATCAGATCTCCCTCTCAGCCTTCTTCTCTCCCAGAGAAAATAGACCCAACCTCTTCAATCTATCCACATTGCTGTCATTTCTTATCCCTGGAACCATTCTTGTAAATCACTCCTGCCCTTTCTCCGATGTGTTCCCATCTTTCCGATAATGTGGGGCCCACACCTGGACACAATACTCCAGCTGGGGTCAAACAAGGGGCTTGTACATGTTCAGCAACACCTCCTTTCTCTTGTACTCTGTGCCTGTGTTAGTAATGTGGAGGACACTATGTGCTTTATTCACTGCTCTCTCTACCTGTCCTGCCACCTTCAATGATCTGTGCACATATACCCCCAGTTCCCCCTGCTCCTGCTGCACCCCCTTTAGAATTGCGCCCCCCCCCATTTTATATTGACTCTATTACCTTCCCACCGAAGTGCATCACTTCCCATTTCTCTGCCCTGAACCTCATCCGCCTCCCCTCCTCCCCCAAATCCCACACTGATCAATGTGCTTTGGCGTTCTGAACGGTCCCCCTCACATTTTACAATTCTTCCTGGTTTGGTGCCATCTACAAACTTTGAACTTGTCCCCCTGCACAGCAAGATCCCAATCATTACTGAATATCAGGAAAAACAAGGATCCCAACATTAATCCCTGGAATTCTGGGGATTCTTCTCCACAGTTTCATGTAACACCAGGCGCCAGCTGAGCCCAATTCAATCCCTTCACTGTACAATCCCATCTCTGGAAGGACAGGAGCACACACCCTTGAGGATCAGGTGGATTCTGGGTGGGTGAGATAAGAGCAAGATATTTGTGGTTGAATATTAATTACTTCCCACCCCATCAGGACAGAATTAATGTGAGCTTCCTGCTATTGAGCAAACTTTTTTTTAAATTTCAAAATATACTTTATTCATAGAAATAAATCTTTGGTACCTGTACAATTTGTCATGTTGTTCATAGATATATACATAGCATGTCTGAATATTACAAAGAACAGATTGAATTAATCGAATTTACAGTTATCCTATTTACAGTTCCCTTTATTAACCATCCAGTCTCTTATTATTTAGCTGTGGCTTCAGTGGAACCCACCTAGTGAGAGGGTGCCCTGTTATACGATAGCAAAGGAACCTCCTTTAATCCCCAGTTTATGGGGTTACAATGGTGTTACCAGTAGTTGTGGGGCAGTGTGTACCCCCTGGTTCTCACTGGGTGGAGGGTGGATTTCTGGGATTCCGGTGTTTCCTGGTTGGGAGGAAATACCCTCCTCTTTATCTACAGCACTCTGTCGCTTCTTCTGGTCGTGGTCGTGGGTGTGGGTGTGGGTGTGGGTGTGGGTGTGGTGCGTGGTGGGTGGTGGGTGGTGGGTGTGGGTGTGGGGGTGTGGGTGTGGGTGTGTGGGGGGGGGGGGGGGGTGGGTGTGGGTGTGGGTGTGGGTGTGGGTGTGGGGGTGGGGGGTGGTGGGTGGTGGTGGTGACCTTCTTTGCACCAGTCTTCCCCTTCCGAAGCGCTGGTCATCTCTCCCTCATGCACCTGTCTTTTCCCCCTTTGCTGGGAGGCTCTACCTTCTTCATAGTCACCCTGACTGTGGTTCGAACCCCCTGTCCAAGGCTGCAAGCGGCTGCTGAGGCCTTAGCTCTTGAGGTTGGCTGGTACCTGAATTGACGTTAGGCTGAAGCCAGCATAAAGATCCACCAAGAGCAGGTCAGCACAACCAAACGATCCTCCACCATCCAATCACGATCCAGCAATGGTCTCCACGAGCTCTGATGACTCGCAACTCGACACCGGTCCATATGATTGAGCAAACAGATTGCATAACCTCAAACCCTGAAACCATGCTGCCCAGCCGGTTCAACTGGTCTCTGAGGAAAGGCACCACTGTCCCACCTTTACCTCAGGGTGACAACGTGACTCATTCTCTGTTGTTATAAATTAACACAACATTACCCTTGGTAATCGCTCCTCTCTATATCCAGCGGATGAACCCTCGGGCAAAAAATATCTCGTCCAACAGGAACCACAGAGAATTCCTGAAATTTTCACCATTCAGACGTGATTCCCTAACGCAATAGTTCCTCCAAATCATTGCTTCATCCTGAGCACTCAGTCCTCTGACAGTACAGACACCCACACAGGTCTATAACATTTCACCAAAGACACTGAACATCCTTCTCAGACAAATGAATGAGATCTCTGCAAAGCTCTGAAACAAAATCCACAGTGCAGATTTTCTGACAGTTTGTAAATCCCTCAGCACTGACCCCCTGACAGTGCGGCACTCCCTCACCACTGACCCACTGACAATGTGACTTCCCTCAATACTCCTCCTCCTACAGTGTGAGACTCCCTCAGCTGTGACTTTATGACAGTGCGGTGTTTCCTCAGTACTGACCCTGCGACAGTACAGCCGCCCCTCAGTATTGACCTTCCTATTGTGCGGTATTATCCCAGCATTGACCCTCTAACAGTGCAATGCTCCCTCAGCCCTGACCCTCTGACAGTGTGTGGTTCCCCCAAAGCTAATTCTCCGACAGTGCACTCTCTCAGTACTGACCCTTCGACAGTACTGCACCCCCTCAGTACTGACCCTTCTACAGTGCGGTATTACGTGAGCCTAGACACTCTGACAGTGCAATGCTCCCTCAGCCCTGACCCTCTGACAGTGTGATGGTTCCCCCAAAGCTGACTCTCTGACAGTGCAGCGCTCCCTCAGTACTGACCGTTCGATAATGTGACACTCCTCAGTCCTGATCTTCCAACAGTGTGGAAACCCCCCAGCACTGAGCCTCTGATAACACAATACTCCATTAGCACTGACCCTCTGACAGTGCAGCATTCCACCAGCACTGAACCTCCAACAGGGCAATGCTACCTTAATACTCACCCTCCGAGAGTGTGACACTGCGTCAGCACTGACCCTCTGAGAGTGTGGCACTCCGTCAGCACTGATCCTCCCACAATATGGTCTATCTGTAACCCTGTGCGGTTCCCCTTCGGGGCCTATTGTGGGAGTTTCATCACTCAAAGCCTTGGAGAAAGGAAGGGGATGGTTTATCGACACCCCACATCCCTCAGATGTGCTGCGTGTCAAAACATGAACACAACCTGCTGCCTGTGAATGCAGTGAGTGGGTGGGGATTAGGTGTCACTATCTCCTGAATAGTTTGTGAGAGGTCCCGGCTGTGGGAATAGATGGTTCCCATTGGAACTCAGTGGGAGATTGACATTGAATCATCATTGTTTGTACAAAGCCAGGACTCTCAATTTCTCTTGGTCTCGATCCTGGAGCCGGTGATGAAATGTGTGTGCTTTCTGTATTTACTAACATTGGGAGCATAATTAGCATGAAAACACCAATGTGGTAATTATAGTAGGGGGTGTCAGCTTCCCCAGCATGGCTTGAGATGGTCATCATGGAAGAAGGGTCATGAGACTCGAAACGTTAACCCTGTCTCTCTCTGTAGTATGTAGGAGACCTAATGAGTTTCACCAGAACTTTCTGATATTTTCAGATCTTCTAATTCCCCAGATCTTTATTTTATTGTACACTCTCCAGATCACATCAGCCTGAGAGCTGCCTAATTTATTGCTTCACATTCCTCAGATCCACCATGAGCTGGTATTGGGAATTGAGAAGGTGTTTACAGGGAAAAGGTTTGTAGGGCCGAGGGAAAAGGAAGGGGGTGAGGTACAGGACTAATTCAGGTTAATGTTTCAGATCTAGTGACACTTCTTCCATGATGACCATCTCAAGTCATGCTGGGGAAGTTGACACCCCCTACTATAATTACCACATTGGTATTTTCATGCTAATTATGTTCCCAATGTCAGTAAATACATAAAGCACTCACATTTCATCACAGGTTCCAGGATCGAGACCAAGAGAAATTGAGAGTCCTGGCTTTGTACAAACAATGATGATTCAATGTCAATCTCCCACTGAGTTCCAATGGGAACCATCTATTCCCACAGCCGTGACCTCTCACAAACTATTCAGGAGATAGTGACAACTAATCCCCACCCTCTCACTGCATTCACAGGCAGCAGGTTGTGTTCATGTTTTGACAGAGATATACCCGGTACATCTGACAGGGGGTGGGGGTTCAAAAAACCAGCCCTTACCTCCAACCTCACTGTTTACCTCAATCTTTACTCCGAATCTGCGAGTGATGGAGCAACCACAATAGGCCAGGAAGGGGAACAGCACAGGGATACAGATAGACCATACTGTGGGAGGGTCTGTGCTGACGGAGTGCCAAACTGTCAGAGGGTCAGTATTGAGTGTGCGCCTCACTGTCAGAGGGTGGGTGCTGAGGGAGTACTGCAGTCTCGGAGAGTCAGTACTGAGGGAATGCTGCATTGTCAGAGGGTCAGTTCTGAGGGAGTGCTGGACTGATGGAAGGTCAGTGCTGAGGAAGAGCACTGTTGGAAAGTCAGTATTGAGGGAGTGCCCAGTGACCATAGAGTCACTGCTGACAGAGTGCAGCATTACGGGAGTGTCTGTACTGAGGGAGTGCTGCACTGTTGGAGCGTCAGCATTGAGGGAAAATCGCGCTGTCATAAAGTCATTGCTGAGGTAGTACTGCCCTGTTGGAGGGTCAGTGCTGAGGGAGTGCCGCACTGTCAGAGGGTCAGTGCTGAGGGAGTGCTGCACTGTCAGAGGGTCTGGACTGTGCGAGTGCCGCACTGTCAGAGGGTCAGTGCTGAGGGAGTGCCGCACTGTCAGAGGGTCTGGACTGTGCGAGTGCCGCACTGTCATGGGATCAGCGCTGAGCATGTGCTGCACTGTCAGAGGGTCAGTGCTGAGGGAGTGCCGCACTGTCGGGGTGTCAGTGCTGAGGGAGTGCTGCACTGTGGGGGGTCAGTGCTGAGGGAGTGCCGCATTGTCGGGGGGGTCAGCGCTGAGCGAGTGCCACACTGTCGGGGGTCAGTGCTGAGGGAGTGCTGCACTGTGGGGGGGTCAGTGCTGAGGGAATGCCGCATTGTCGGGGGGTCAGCGCTGAGCGAGTGCCACACTGCCAGAGAGTCTGTGCTGTGGATACTGTTTCAGAGCTGTGCAGGTATATTGCTAGTTTGTTTGTGAAGGGTTTATGGTGTATTCTGAGCTGGTGAAATAGTATAGACGTTACAAATCACACAACACCAGAACTAGTCCAACAGGTTTAATTGGAAGCACTTGCTTTTGGAGTGCTGCTCCTTCATCAGATGGCTGTCCAAATCATGTTATCGAGGTGTGTGAGTCTCTGTACTGTCAGAGTACTGAGTGCTCAGGGTGAAACAAAGATTTCCAGCAGCTATTGCAATAGGGAGTTGTGTTTGAATGGTGAACATTTCAGAAATTCTCTGTGGCTCCTGTTGAATGAGATGTTTTTTGCCTGAGGTTTAATTTGACAGATGTCGGGAAGAGCGATTACCCAGAGCAATGTTGTGTTTATTTATAACTACAGAGAATGTGTCACCTTGTCACACTGAGGTAAAGGTGGTACAGTAGTCCCTTCCCTCAGAGACCAGTTGAACCAGCTGGGCAGCATGGTTTTAGGGTTTGAGGTTGTGCCTTTGGCCTGGGTATCCTGTTGTCCTCGATCACGGAGGTCTTAGATGACAGAACATGCGAGAGGCTGGACCAGCCGCTATCTCTAGACGAGCTGACCAAGGCCCTCGGGTCCTTCAAAAAGAATAAAACTCCTGGAAGCGACGGCTTACTGGTTGAGCTCTATTCCGCTCTGTGGGACTTGATTGACCAGGACCTGCTGGAGGTGTATGTCAGTATGCTTCAGGCAGGTACCATGAGTGAATCCATGAGGAAAGGCATCATCACCCTCATCTACAAGTGGAAGGGGGAGAGGGAGGAACTCAAAAATTGGAGACCGATCACACTGTTGAATGTGGATTACAAAATCCTGTCAAAGGTTATCGCCAACTGGGTCAGGTCTGCTCTGGGGTCGGTGATTCACCCTGACCAAACCTGTGCTGTGCCAGGCAGGAAGATCGCTGAGAGTCTCGCACTCCTCAGGGATTCGATCGCCTACGTGCAGGACAGAGGGTCGGACGCCTGCCTGATCAGCCTGGACCAGGAGAAAGCCTTTGACAGGATATCACACAGGTATATGAGAGATGTTCTCTCCAAAATGGGCTTTGGGGAGGGAATCTGCAATTGGATCAGACTGATCTACACCAACATTGTCAGTGCAGTCTCAATCAGTGGGTGGGAATCAGATAGCTTCCCAGTCAGATCTGGAGTCAGGCAGGGCTGCCCTCTCTCTCCTGCCTTGTTTGTGTGCTGCATAGAGCCATTTGCCGAGTCCATCAGGAAGGATGCGAGCCTGAGAGGGGTGACTATTCCTGGCAGCGTGGGCCTGCAGGTTAAGGCCTCCCTGTACATGGATGACATCGCCGTTTTCTGCCCGGATCCGCTGTCCGTGCGCAGACTCATGTGCATTTGTGACCAGTTCGAATGGGCCTCGGGGGCCAAGGTAAACCGAGGCAAGAGCGAGGCCATGCTCTTCAGGAACTGGGCCGACCAATCCTCGATCCCCTTCACCGTCAGGACCGATCACCTGAAGGTGCTAGGTATTTGGTTTAGGGGGGCTGGGGCGTGCACCATGTCTTGGAAGGAGTGTATCAGCAAAGTGAGGCAGAAACTGGGCAGATGGAAGCTACAGACGCTCTCCATCGCGGGAAAAACCCTGGTCATCAGGTGTGAGGCACTGTCTGCCTATTCCCAGAACCTGTGCCGCTGCAGTCAACCGGGTCATCTTCCAGTTTATATGGAGATCAAAGATGGACCAGGTCCGAAGGGACTCGCTGTACAAAGATCTGGGCAACGGGGGAAAAAATACACCCAATGCCACCCTCACCCTGATGGCCACCTTTGTGTGTGGCTGCATCAAGCTGTGCTTGGATCCCCGGTACACAAACACCAAGTGTCACTACGTACTGAGGTTCTACCTGTCCCCGGTGTCGTGAAGGATGGGCCTGGCCTCACTGCCGTGGAACGCTCTGAGTAGTTAGACAGTTCCATATCACCTGTCCTTCGTGGAGAAATTTTTGAAGAAAAACACCTTTGACCATAAGTCCATCAGGAAGTGATCAGTGCGTAGTCCCTCAGCACTGACCCTCCGACTTTGCAGCACTCCTTCAGCACTGACCCTTGAACAATGCAGCACTCCCTCACCACTGACCCTCTAAAGGTGTGGTACTCCCTCAGCACTGATCCTCTGACAGTGTGGCAATCACTATGCACTGACCCTCGAACAGTGCAGAACTCCGTCAGCCCACACCCTCTGACAGTGCGGCACTCCCCCAGCACTGACCCTCTGACAGTGCAGCACTCCCTCAGCACTGACCCTCTGACAGTGCGGCACTCCCTCAGCACTGACCCTCGAACAGTGCAGCACTCCCTCAGCACTGACCCTGGAACAGTGCAGCATGCCCTCACACAAAAGATTAAAAAAGGCTGACACCTAACAGCTAAATGAATGCTGAACTATCCAGACCCCAGGATCCAGTCTGTAAAAGGAGGATTTACAGAGTGAGAGACTGAGAAGGACAGTTTTGGTTTGTGTGTGAGAGCATCTTTTTTACAAAAATATACATAATTCCTTCAAAAAAAATGACCGACACTGTATATGTCTGCATCCAGTTACTGAAACATTTCTGTTCAGTCTTTGCATGTGAAACAAAGATTGGAAATTGTAAGAAAAAAGAGCCAAAGTCTTCCTGAGTGATCCAGGAGAATATTGACACCAGAACAGTTTGTTATACACAGACACAGTTAGTGAAGCATTCCTGTATCATCAACAACAAATGCTGGAGATCCCAGCGGGTCAGACAGTGTCCATGGAGAGGGAGCAAGCTAACGTTTCGAGTTTAGATGGCTCTTCATCAGAGCTGACGTGAAATGTGGAAGGGACAGGATTTATGCCATAGCTTGGTGGGGGTGTGGGGGTGGATAATGGGTGCAGAGTACTGGTGGAGAAAAGATGTTGATAATTCAGATAAAGTGATAGAAATGTGAGAATGGCAGAACAACGGTGTGTCTCCTGCCAGACTGGAAAGGACAGACTCTAGGATGGGGGGGAGGGGAGAGAGGACATGGTAACAAGCTGAAACAAAGGGAAGAAATGGTTCACAGTTTGAATGTTTTGAACTCAATAATAAGTCCAGAAGGCTGGAAAGTGCCAAGTCTGAAGATGAGATATTGTCCGTCCAGTTTGCGCTGTGATTCACTGGAATACTGCAGCGTGCTGAGGAGAGACATGTCAGCATGTGAGCAGGATGCTGTGGTAAAATGACCAGCTACAGGAAGATTTGGGTCTTGTTTGTAAACAGACCAGAGGTGTTCTGCAAAGCAGTCACCCAGGATGTATTTGGTGAAAAGTCATCTCAACTCAAACCGTTACCTTGGTCTCTCTGCATGGATGCTGTCTGACCCAGTGTGAGTTCCAGCATTTGTTGTTATCAGTACAGGTTCCAGCATCTACAATAATTAGCTCTGACATTCCTGTATCGTCTTTGTGTGTGAAACAAACAAACATTGGGAATTTGTAAAACCATACCAAGGCATCTCTTGCATTTATATATATCTGAGGCACTGGGAGGATCGATAACTGAATGGGCCCCAGTTAATTTCAGCAGAGAGATCTCAGACAGTAATGTTCCCTCCCAGTCTGGGAACACTTCAGCGGTCAGGGACATTCAGCCTTGGATCTTCAGGTGACCATCATCCAAGGTGCACTTTGGTATACGCAACAACGCAGAGTGGCCGAGCAGAGGCTGATAGCCTCAACTGGAATGGCCTCAACCGGGACATTGGGTTTATGTCACAGTACACTGACCCCACCACACACACACACACACACACACACACACACACACACACACACACACACACACACACACAGCCTATGAGGGGAATTTGCATTTACAGATACATTTTATTTTGTTCAAAGCACATAATCTGCAGGCAGTCAGTCCATTGACATTTTATCAATTCCTACTTTGGAAATGGAACCATTCTGACTCAACCAGTCTGGGATATGGACAGGCAGCAACCTCAGGCAGCATCCAAGGAATCCTGACAAAGAGCTTAATCTCGAAATGTCCACTCTCCTCCTCCTCGGATGCTGCCTGACCAGCTGTGCTTTTCCAGCACTACACTTTTCACTCTGATCTCTAGCAGCTTCACTTTCTCCTAACCTCTAACCACACAACTTTAATGCATTGTCTGAGCTAAGATGTCACCTTTGAAAACAAAAACATAATCCTGAAGTTATCGTGCAATGAGACTGAAATGAAATTCTGGGATTTACATGAATCGAAACCTGCAAACACATTCTAAGTGATGAAAGACTGAACAGCAATCTCGGTTTGCTCAATACATCGCATCAACTGTATGACACTTTGATCTTTTACCATAAACTCTGTGCCCTATGACCCTGCCTCACTAGCTACCTGATAAAGGAACATCACTCCAAAAGCTTGCACATCCAAATAAACCTGTTGGACTATAACCTGGTGTTGTGTGTTTTGTTCTCCACAGTTGCACTACTTTAACAAAATGACATCAAATGCTCAGAGAATCAGGACCAGCGGGATGGGCTGAACAGCCACCATTGCACCACAATACCTTTGCGATTCTCTGATTTGGTGCATTCCCCCCTCCCCCAACTCTCCCTCAATCCCCAACCTTCCTGCCATAAGGACAAGTCTTAACCCTGGAAAACAACCTGCTGATTAAATCTGATTCTCGGAAAATTCCCTGTGTAATTCCAATTACCCTGAATCCCGGAGCTCCCTCTGTAATGTCACTGTGACTATCCCGTGTTCAGACACCACATGGAATGCTGCCACTCCCCACCACCTTCTCCAGGGGCCGTGAGGAACGTGAGATTAAAGCTGAACCCACACAGTGACAGCTACATTCCCCCAAGTCACTTATTGAAAAGAAAATGGAGGAGATTGTCAGGACTGGAGCTGGAGGATTCACTGCCTCTCTCTACTCCTGTAACAAATCAAAACCCTTCCTTTACTCCAGTGACCAGAATCTCCAATCCAATATCTTCTAAAAAGATCAATTCTAAATAAACATACTCACTATAGAGTCACAGAGTTGTACAGCATGGAAACAAACCCTTTGGTCAAACTGGTACATGAATTACAGATATTCGATATGAACCTCATCCTATTTGCCAACACTTGGTCCACATCCCCCTCTATCCTTCTTATTCCTTTACCCAACAGGATGCCTTTGAAGTGTTGTCATTGTACCAGCCTCCACCATCTCCTCTGGCAGCTTGTTCCATATGCACACCACCCTCTGTGCAAAACATGTGCCCCTCAAGTCCCTTTTAAATCTTTCCCCACTCACCTTAAACCCATGCCCTCTAGTTTTGGACACCCTACCCTCGGTAAAAGACCTTAGCTGTTCACCCTATCCATCCCTCTCATGGTTTTATAAACCTCTATAAGGTTGCCCCTCACCATCTGATGCTCCAGGGAAAATAGCCCCAGCTGATTCACCCTCTCCCTATAGCTCTAACCATCCAAGCCTGGCCCCATCCTTTTAAATCTTCTCTGAACTCTTTCAAATTTCACAATATCCTTCCTACAGCAGGGAGACCAGAATTGAATGCAGTATTCCAAACGTGGCCTCATCAATGTTCCATACAGCCTCAACATGACCTCCCAACTCCTATATTCAAGGCTCTGACCAAAGCTTATTATCAAAGTCTAACATTAACTGAAGATGCAAGAACTGTTTATCACAAAGTCAAGTAACGTACACATCTAAATAGCGATCCCTCTCAACATCCCCAAAACACACCAACATAATCGCAATCAAATCCAAAAGAACTGGTGATGCTGTAAATCAGAAACAAAAACAGGAGTTGCTGGAAAAACTCAGCAGGTCTGACAGCATCTGTGGAGAGATAGAAAAAGAGTTAGCACTTCTGAGGAAGGGTCACTAGACCTGAACTGTTAGCTCTAATTTCTCTCCACAGAGTTGCCAGACCTGCTGAGCTTTTCCAACAATTTTCTGTGGAAAAAGTGAGGACAGCAGATGCTGGAGATCAGAGCTGAAAAATGTGTTGCTGGAAAAGTGCAGCAGGTCAGGCAGCATCAAAGGAGCAGGAGAATCGACAATTTGGGCATAAGCCTTCCTGAAGAAGGGCTTATGCCCGAAATGTCAATTCTCCTGTTCCTTGGATGCTGCCTGACCTGCTGCACTTTTCCAGCAACACATTTTTCAGCAACAATTTTGTGTTTTTCTCTTTCACACAATTTCACTCTTCATGAAATCAGAAAAACCAATATTCTCTGCAGGGACTGTATCTGTGAAAGTAAGAACACTCCAGCCAATAGGTCATTATTGAAGACAGAAAGATGAAGCATAAAATCTTTCAAAGTTTGTCACCTCTGTGTTCTTACACATGTGGCCATCACTGATCACACACACACAGGGCTGTCCCCGGGATCTATCAGCTTGTTCAGGGAAATACAATTGAGAAGTTCATTCGATCACTCTTTCAGAAGGAAGGGAAAGGTTTCATCCTGAACTCAACAAGTGGGTTGTTTCTTTCACCAACCATGGGAGTGATCAGATGGGGAGCCCTTCCTCACAGGCTTTATGTCCCTCAGCTAATTACAGACACAAAGCACTCTCTCCATCAGTTACAGTACAAACAGCCACAGTACGGTGTACAGCACAGTGAGCAGGGAGCACAAGTCATGTCATTTCATGGAAGTTTGGTTTTTAGAAAAGCAGTGCCTGTGACCTTGAAAGAAACCACTCGAGGTGTTCCCACAAAATGTAAAATATTTTCCACAATCCTCTAAAATGCAAGTTTTCAAATAAACATTAAATCACCAGTGTCCGCATATTAAATGGGAACACCATTCCCAGTAAGATCCCTATGAAACCACTTTTGATTCTGACTTGGAAATATATCTCCGTTCCTTCAGTGTCGTTGTTTCGAATGTGTGTGTGTGTGTGTGTGTGTGTGTGTGTGTGTGTGTGTGTGTGTGTGTGTGTGTGTGTGTTACTGTGTAGGTGTCCACATTTGTCCATGAATATCTGTGAAAATGCAGACCTTTACGTTCCATGTTGATGTTTGTCTCAGTGCACATCTGTATTTGTACCTAAAGCAAACAGAAAGTGAAAATTATTGGGAAGCCACAGGATTGGGAAGCTTTTGAAAACCAACAGAGGATAACTAAAAAAGCAATAAGGAAAGAGAAGATGAAATCTGAGAGTAAGCTAGCTCGTTATATAAAAGGAGATTGGAACAAGTTTTTTGTAAATACATAAAGTAAGAGACACAGAAGAGTGGACATTGAATTGTTGGAAAATGAGGATGGAGAAGTCATAATGGGGAACAAATAAACAGAGAGGGAACTGAACAGATGCTTTGCATCAGTTTTCATGGTGGAAGATACCAACAGCATATTCGATCATTTACGGACATTGTCCCCCAAGGGTTCCTTCACCTTAATCTCCCTAATCCAGTCTGCCTCATGACATATCACTGAATCCAGAACTGTCTGTTCCCTTTTAGGATCTGCCACAGGTTCCCCTCCCCCCACCTTGTCTCAGTCGATTCCGTCGAACTCAGCACCGCCCTCCTAACCTGCAATTTTCTTCCTGACCTCTCCGTCCCCACCCCACTCCGGCCTATCACCCTCACCTTGACCTCCTTCCACCTATCGCATCTCCATCGCCCCTCCCCCAAGTCCCTCCTTCCTACTTTTTATATTAGCCTGCTGGACACACTTTCCTCATTCCTGATGAAGGGCTTTTGCCCGAAACGTCGAATTCCATGTTCCTTGGATGCTGCCTGACCTGATCCACACAGAGCCAATCCCATTGGAGCATAGAACATAGATATTCACAGCACAGTACAGGCCCTTCGGCCCTCGATGTTGCACCGACCTGTAAAATTAATCTGATGCTCATCTAACCTACACTGTTCCATTATTATCCATATCTATGTCCAATATCCATTTAAATGCCTTTAACATCAACGAGTCTACTAGTGTTGCAGTCAGGCCATTCCACACTCCTACTGCTCTCTGAGTGAAGAAACTACCCCGAATATCTGTCCTAAATCTATCACCCCTCAATTTAAAAACCAGATCCGTCACATTATCCTTCACCATCCAAGGAAAAAGGCTCTCACTGTCCACCCTCTCTCACCTTTTGATTATCTTATATGTCTCGATTAAGTCATCTCTCAACCTTCTTCTCTCCAATGAAAACAGGCTCAGTTCCCTCAGCCTTTCCTCGTAAGACCCTCCTTCCATACCAGGCAACATCTGAGCAAATCTTCTCTGAACTCTTTGCAAAGCTTCCACATCCTTCCTATAATGAGGTGACCAGAACTACACGCAATGTGCGGACTTACCAGTGTCTTGTACAGCTGAAGCATGACCTCATGCCTCTGAAACTCAATCCCCCTGGGTGGCAGCTTTCAGGGATTTATGTACCTGGACACTATGATCTCTCTGTTCATCTAAACTACCAAGATTTCTACCATGAGTCCAGTACTCTGCATCCCCGTTACTTCTTCCAAAGTGAACTACCTTACACTTTTCCACATTAAACTCCACTTGCCACTTCTCAGCCCAGCACTGCATCTAATCTATGTTCTTCTGAAACCCACAACATCCCTCGGCACTATCCACAACTCTGCCTACCTTAGTGTCATCTGCAAATATACTAACCCATCCTTCCACATCCTCCTCCAGATCATTTATAAAAATGACAAACAGCAGTGGCCCCCAAACAGATCCTTGTAGCACACCACTGGTGACCGAGCTCCAGGGAGAACATTTTCCGTCAAAGAAGAACAAAGAACAAAGAAAATTTACAGCCCAGGAACAGGCCCTTCAGCCTTCCAAGCCTGAGCCAATCCAAATCCGCTGTCTAAACCTGTCACCCAATTCCTTAGCATCAGTATCCCTCTGCTCCCCACCTCCTCAAGCATCTGTCCAGATGCACCTTAAATGAATCTACCGGGCCTGCATCTACAACCACTGCTGGCAACACGTTCCAGGCACCTTCCACCCTCTGTTTACCGTATTTGCCGCGTGTATCCCCCATAAATATTTCACCTCTCACCTTGAAAACGTGACCTCTTGTTATTGAATCCTTCACCCTGGGAAAAGCTTATCTCTATCTATCCTGTCGATATCCTTCATGATTTTGCAGACCTCAATCAAGTCCACCCTCAATTTCCTTTTTTCTAATGAAAACTATCCTCATGAACTCAATCTCCTTTCATAGCTAGCAACTTCCATACCAGGCAACGTCCTTGTAAACCTTCTCTGAACCCTCCCCAAAGTGTCCATATTCTTTTGGTAATGTGGCACTCAGAAATCAACCAACAGAAATCAACTACTCCCCTCTGTCTTCTTCAGTGAGCCAACTTCTGATCCAAACCACTATATCACGTTCAATCCCGAAACTCCGTATTTTGTGCAATAGCCTACCGTGTGGAACCTTATCAAACACCTTACTGAAATCCATATACACCACGGCAACTGCTTTATCTTCATCCACCTGTTTTGTCACCTTCTCAAAGAACTCAATAAGGTTAGTGACCTACTCTTCACAAAACTGTTTTGACTATCCCTAACCAAATTATCCCTTTCCTGATGATTATGCTTATGCTCGAAATGTCGCTCTCTTATTCCTGATGAAGGGCTTATGCTCGAAACGTCGAATTCTCTATTCCTGAGATGCTGCCTGGCCTGCTGTGCTTTAACCAGCAACACATTTGCAGCTGTGATCTCCAGCATCTGCAGACCTCATTTTTTACTCGATTATAAATCCCACCTCATTTTACCTTTTCCAACACCTTACCCACAACCGAAGGAAGACTTTCTGGCCTATAGCCATCAGGTTGTCCCAACTCCCATTCTTAAACAAGGGAACAGCATTTGCTGTCCTCCAGTCTTCTGGCACTGCTCCTGTCGACAATGACAACATTAAGATCAAAACTAAAGGCTCTGCAATCTCCTCCCTGGCTTCCCAGAGAATTCGAGGATAAGTCCCATCCTGCCCAGGGGTTTTATCTGTTTTCATATCCAAAATTGCTAAAATGTCCTCTTTGTCAACCTCAATCCCATCTAATAGCACTGCTCCTATTCTTTTTCTACTCAATCTTTTATTCCTGATATACCTATAGAATGCCTTAGGGTTTTCCTTGATCCTGTCTGCTAACAACTTCTCATGTCCCCTCCTGGTTTTTCTTAGCCCTCTCTTTTGAACTTTTCTGGCTAACCTATAACTCTCAAGCGCCCTATATAAGCTTTCACACCTCATCCTCACATAAGCCTTCTTCTTCCTCCTGACAACAGCTTCAACTTCTTTAGTAAACCATGGCTCCCCCTCTCGACCACTTCCTCCCTGCCTGATAGACATATGCTTATCAAGGACCCGCAGTGGCTGCTCTTTGAATAAGCTTCACATTTTAAGTGTGTCCATCCCCTGCAGTTTCCTTCCCCATCCCCTGCATCCTAAATCTTGCCTAATCGCCTTTCCGCCAGCTACAACTCTCGCTCTGTGGTATATACCTATCCCTGCCCATTGCTGTTGTAAACATAACCAAATTATGGTCACTATCGGCAAAGTGCTCACCTGCCTCCAAATCTAACATCTTGCCGGGTTCATTCCCCAATACCAAATCCAATATGGCATCACTCCTTGTTGGCCTGTCTACACACTGTGTCAGAAAACTCTCCTGCAGGCATTGAACAACAACTAACTCATCTAAACTACTTGAATATAATATTCCCAGTCAATATTGGGGAGGTTAAAGACCCCCATAATAACTACCCTGGAGCACCTCCCTCCTTTCCCAGTACGGATCCCAATGCCCCATGAATTCAAACCCATTTATCCCACACCAATCTTTGAGCCATTCGTTAACCTCTTTAATCTTATTGATCCTGTGCCAATTAACCCGTGGTAGTAATCTAGAGATTATTCCCTTTTTGGTTCTGATTTTTAATTTAGCCCCTGGCTGTTCACATTCCCACAGTAGAAATGTTTTCCTCGTTCTCCCAATATCATTTGAACTGACATGGACCACAACAACCGGATCTTTCCACTCCCATTCCTAATTCCCCTGGAGCCCAGATTAGATCTGTTGAACGTGGGCATCAGGCAACACAGCCTTCAGATTTCTCAATCCTGCCCACAGAGAGCAGTGTCCATTCCCCTGACAATACTATCCCCAATTACATTTACATTTCTCTTTTCTCCCCTCCATCTTGGATGGCTGTATCAGGACCATCATCCTGTCCCACAGGATTATGATCAGTTTGCTAACGCTCCCTCCAGCCCACACTCTCATCCACACAGAGAGCAAGAATCCCAAATCTGATCGACAAACTCCCTCAGTACAACCTCCTGGATCCCTGAACCTGCCTTGTTCATAGTCACACCCTCCTGTCCCTGACCACTGACCAAATATGAAGCAATTAATCAAAGGTGTGTGACTGCCTCCTGAAACACAGCATTCAGGTAATTCTCCCCGTCCCTGATGTGTGACAGTGTTTGGAGCTCAGACTCCAGCTCATCAGCTGTGAGCCAGAATTCCTCAAACCACCAACACTTGCTCCAGATGTGGTCCCTTTGAAGCACAATGGGCTGTACCAGCATCTCCACCATCCAGGTATAATACATCCCCTGGCCCTGCAACTCCATTTCACTTACTCAGCTCTTAATTTGGTTTTTAAACATTTCCAGAATAAAAACAAGGACTGCAGATGCTAGATTAGAGTGTTGTTGGAAAAGCACAGAAGTTCAGGCAGCATCCGAGGAGCAGGAAAATCAACGTTTCGGGCAAAAGCCCTTTAAATGTTTGCGACTCACCTTTTACTTTGTGACCTGTAAATATTTCCACAATACATCTGAAATTTGAAATTTATAAAACAGTTAAATTCGTAGCAGTTGGCAACCAATGAACTTACAGTTTTTCTGTGAGGTCACGTTTTCATTTGTGCTGAGTCCCAGATCCTGGGAATTAAAAAAACCTTACAAAGTATGATCCAAACACCATAATGGAGAGAGACAGAGATGGAGAGGGGCAGAGTATCCTATAGTGTGGAAACATTCTGCCCACACTGACCTCCTGAAGAGCATCCCACTGAGACCCAACACCCCCAACCATGTAATCCCACATTTCCAATGTCTAAACCATCTCGCCTGCATATCCCTGGAAACTATGGTCAACTTAGCATGGTCAATCCACCAAACGTGCACATCTTTGGATTATGGGAGTTAACCAGAGCACCCGGAGGAAGCTCACACAGACAGAGAGAGGCTGTGCAAACTCCACACAGACAGTCACCTGAGGCTGGAATCAAATCCGGGTCCCTGGCGCTGTGAGGCAGCAGTGCTAACCACTGAGCTACCATCCCACCCTCTCCAGTGTGAGAGAGGGACAGAGAGGGAGAGAGAGAGAGAGAGTGTGAAAGAGAGGGACAGAGGGAGATAGACTGAGAGAAGGCACAGGGAGAGATAGGAGTATGGGAGATAGGGACAGAGAGAGAGTGTGAGAGAGTTAGGGACAAAGATAGAGGTAGTGAGAGAAGGGATAAAGAGGGAGTGAGAGAGAGGGAGTGAGAGATAGGGACAGAGGGGGAGGGACTGAAAGAAGGCACCGGGAGAGAGAGAGAATATGATAGATAGGGACAGAGAGAGTGTGTGTGTGAAAGAGAGGGACAGAGGGAGAGGGACTGAGAGAAGGCACAGGGAGAGAGAGAGTATGGGAGATAGGGACAGAGACAGAGTGTGTGAGAAATAGGGACAGATATAGAGGTAGTGAGAGAGGGACACAGAGATAGTGTGTACAAGTGTGGAACAGAGAGTGTGAAAGGTAAGGACAGAGAGAGAGAGGGAGTGAGAGATAGGGACAGAAAGAGAGTGTGGGAGATAGGGACAGAGAGAGAGTATGCGAAAGACAGGGACAGAGAGAGTGTGTGTAAAAGGTAAGGACAGAGGAAGAGTTTGTGAAAGATATGGACAGAGAGAGAGGGAGTGAAAGATAGGGACAGAGAGAGTATGTGAAAGGTAAGGACAGAGGGAGAGTATGTGAATTTAGGGACAGAGAGAGAGGATGTGAAAGATAGAGACAGAGAAAGGGAGTGAGAGAAGGGATAGAAAGAGAGTGTGTGAGAGGTAAAGAGAGAGAGAATGTATGAGAGATGGGAACAGAGATAGAGTGTTTGAAAGATAAGGACAGAGGGAGAAAGAGAGAGAAAGAGAAAGAGAGAGATAGCGATGGAGAAAGAGTGTGAGAGACAGGGATGGAGAGAATCCATGAGAGTTTACAGAGTGTCAGGCCGTTCCTGTCCAAATGCCCCAGTGAAACATGAGGAGTGTTTGGATAAAAGAGTATTCAGTCAGTGCTGTCTGTGACTGTGTACTCAGTTACACACCCAACCTTCCAGACCAGACCATCTAGCAGGAGGGAAGATTGTGAAATGTGGATGATGGGAGACAGAGACTTACCTCGATGTTAAAACATTCTGCTTTGTTCCCTGTGCCTTGGGAATATTTAAACAGAAAGGCAGAACAGGGAGGAGTTCATCAACTCACACACAGCATCATGGGCATCACATTCAAATATTTCTGATGACCTTAACCACTGATATTGTGTTACAGTCTCGGGACAGAATATTGTAATTGAGAGATAATTCCAATCCAGCACATTACTCTGTGTTGAGGACAGAGCTCCCCTTGACACTAAGGTACCACCTTCTTATTTGATCACAGACCCGAGCTGCTATTGTTACTGTGGGAAACATTGCCAGGGTTACCATGATATGGGATTGAACACCGAGTACAGTGTGGAATATCAGGGCACCAGGTATAGACAGCCAGAGTTCCTGTTCTCTCTGAAACACTCCTGGCTTTTTCATCAAAGGATGCATCTTAACAATTTCCCTGAAAAATATCACCAATTTCCCACAGCATTCACCAATTCCTGTGAAATCAAAGATTGTAGTATTTTGTCTCTCACTGTCTATTCCACTCCATGTCTCTCTCTGTCTCTCTGTCTGAGTCTCTGTCAGCCCTTGTTTCTCTCTCTCTCTCTCTCTCTCTCTCTCTCTCTCTCCCTGTCACTCTCTCTCTCTCTCTCTCTCTGTCACTCTCTCTCTCTCTCTCTTTCTCTATCACTCTCTCTCTGGCCCTGATTTGGAGATGCTGGTGTTGGATGCTGTGTCTGTCTGTCTGGGGTGGGCGGAGCATGTAACAGCTGTCTGGTGTTTTTTTTAAGTCGTGGTATAGTCCAGTTATTGTTTTTTTAACGGCTAAAATTTAAAGTTTTTTTTAAGCGCCTAGCGGACCGGAAGCTGGTGTCACGCTAGCTTACCTGGGAAGGTTTATTTTTCTTATAAAAGCGCGCACCTCCAAGCCTTCGGCCTCACTCTCTTGGCGGAGCAGGTAACGGCTGTCTGGTGGTGTTTTTTTTAAGTCGCGGTATAGTCCAGTTATTGTTTTTTTAACGGCTAAAATTTAAAGATTTTTTTAAGCGCCTAGCTGTCCCGGAAGCTGGTGTCGCGCTAGCTTACCTGGGAAGGTTTTTTTCTTATAAAAGCGCGCAGGCGAGGAACCTGAGGCACTACAGGGCTAGAGCCTCCCACCCGCCCTCCTCCTCTAACCTAATAATAAGACCCGTTCTGGTAAGCAGGTAAGTGCTGCATTTTGCGTGTTTGTTTCTTTAGATCTAGTTTTTAAAGTTTACCTTTTAGAGGGCTGGCAGCGAAGGCAGTGCAATGTTCCTCTTGCAACGTGTATGAGTTGAGGGAAGCCATTAGCGTCCCTGCTGATTACACTTGCAAGAAGTGCACCCATCTCCAGCTCCTCCAAGACCGTGTTAGGGAACTGGAGCTGGAGTTGGATGAACTGCGGATCATTCGGGAGGCAGAGGTGGTCATAGATCAGAGCTTTAGGGAAGTAGTTACTCCGAAAGTTATAGAGAGATGGGTGACAGTGAGGGGGAGTGGGAGGAAGCAGCCAGTGCAGGGACCCTCTGCGGTCATTCCCCTCAAGAACAAGTATACCATTTTGGATACTTGTGGAGGGGTTGACTTACCAGGGGTAAGCAACGAGGTTCAGGCCTCTGGCACGGAGTCTGTCCCCATTGCTCAGAAGGGAAGGATGGAGAAAGGTAGAGCGATAGTTATTGGGGACTCAATAGTGAGGGGCATAGATAGGCGGTTTTGCGGGGGCAACAGAGACTCGCGATTGGTATGTTGCCTCCCAGGTGCAAGGGTACATGATGTCTCTGATCGTGTTTTCCAGGTCCTTAAGGGGGAGGGGGAGCAGCCCCAGATCGTGGTCCACGTTGGCACCAACGACATTGGTAGGAAGAGGGATGAGGATGTTAGGCAGGCTTTCAGGGAGCTAGGTTGGAAGCTCAGAGCTAGAACAAAGAGTTGTTGTCTCTGGTTTGTTACCCATGCCACGTGATAGAGAGTTGAGGAATAGGGAGAGAGAACAGTTAAATGCGTGGCTACAGGGATGGTGCAGGAGGGAGGGATTCCGGTTTCTGGACAACTGGGGTTCTTTCTGGGGAAGGTGGGACCTCTATAAACAGGATGGTCTACACCTGAACCTGAGGGGCACCAGTATCCTTGGGGGGAGGTTTGCTAGTGCTCTTTGGGAGGGTTTAAACTAACTCTGCAGCTTTAGGGTACAGGACCTTGAGTGTAGGGAGGTTAGGAACATGGCATCGATCTCGAAGGAGGGTGCTTGTAAACAGGAAGGTGGCTTGAAGTGTGTATACTTCAATGCCAGAAGTATAAGAAATAAGGTAGGTGAACTTGCAGCATGGGTTGGTACCTGGGACTTTGATGTTGTGGCCATTACAGAGACGTGGGTAGAACAGGGACAGGAATGGCTATTGCAGGTTCCAGGGTTTAAATGTTTTAGTAGGCTCAGAGGTGAGGATAAAAGAGGAGGAGGTGTGGCATTGCTTGTCAAGGATAGTATTACAGCGGTGGAAAGGACGATGGAGGAAGACTTGCCATCTGAGGTAGTTTGGGCTGAGGTTAGAAATAGGAAAGGTGAGGTCACCCTGTTAGGAGTTTTCTACAGGTCTCCTAATAGTCCGAGAGAAGTAGAGGAAAGTATTGCGAGGATGATTCAGGAGAAGAGTGAAAGTAGCAGGGTGGTTGTTATGGGGGACTTTAACTTCCCAGATATTGACTGGGAAAGCTATAGCTCGAGTTCGTTAGATGGGTCGGTGTTTGTCCAATGTGTGCAGGAGGGTTTCCTGACACAATATGTAGACAGGCCAACAAGAGGTGAGGCTATACTGGATTTGGTTCTAGGTAATGAACCAGGCCAGGTGTTAGACTTGGAGGTAGGTGAGCATTTCGGGGACAGTGACCACAACTCAGTGACTTTTACTCTAGTGATGGAGAGGGATAAGTGTGCACTGCAGGGCAAGAGTTATAGCTGGGGGCAGGGAAATTATGATGCGGTGAGGCATGACTTAGGATGTGTGGATTGGAAAAATAGGCTGCAAGGGAAGAACACAAATGATATGTGGAGATTGTTCAAGGAACAGCTAATGGGTGTCCTTGATAAGTATGTACCAGTCAGGCAGGGAGTAAAGGGTCTTGTGAGGGAGCCATGGTTTAATAAGGAATTGGAATCCCTTGTGAAAGGGAAGAGGGCGGCCTATGTAAAGATGAGGCGTGAAGGTTCAGTTGGGGCGATTGAGAGTTATAAGGTAGCCAGGAAGGATCTAAAGAGAGAGCTAAGAGCAGCAAGAAGGGGACATGAAAAGTCCTTAGTTGGTAGGATTAGGGAAAACCCAAAGGTTTTCTATAGGTATGTCAGGAATAAAAGGATGACTAGGGTAGGTATCGGTCCAGTCAAGGATAGTAGTGGGAAGTTGTGCGTGGAGGCGGAGGAGATTGGAGAGACACTAAATCAATACTTTTCGTCAGTATTCACTCAGGAACAGGACACTGTTGCTGATGTGAATATTGAGTCACAAGTGATTAGAATGGATGGCCTTGAGGTATGTAGGGAAGAGATCTGGGGAATACTGAAAAGGATGAAAATAGATAAGTCCCCTGGGCCTGATGGCATTTATCCTAGGATCCTCTGTGAAGCTAGGGAGGAGATAGCGGAGCCATTGGCCTTGATTTTTATGTCGTCGTTGTCTACGGGAATAGTGCCAGAAGACTGGAGGATAGCGAATGTGGTCCCCTTGTTCAAGAAGGGGAGTAGGGATAGCCCTAGTAACTATAGGCCAGTGAGTCTCACTTCTGTTGTGGGCAAAGTCTTAGAGAGAATTGTAAGGGATAGGATTTATGAACATCTGGATAGGAATAATGTGAACAAGGATAGTCAGCATGGTTTTGTGAAGGGCAGGTCGTGCCTCACAAACCTTATTGAGTTCTTTGAGAAGGTGACCAAGGAAGTGGACGAGGGTAAAGCAGTAGATGTGGTGTATATGGATTTTAACAAGGCGTTCGATAATGTACCCCATGGCAGGCTAATGCAAAAACTGCGGAGGTATGGCATTGAGGATGGATTAGAGGTTTGGATTAGGAATTGGCTGGCTGGAAGGAGACAGAGCGTAGTAGTTGATGGTATAGGTTCATCTTGGAGTGCAGTTACTAGCGGTGTTTCACAAGGATCTGTTTTGGGACCATTGCTGTTTGTCATTTTTATAAATGACCTAGAGGAGGGGCTTGAAAGCTGGGTGAGCAAGTTTGCGGATGACACGAAAGTCGGTGGAGTTGTGGACAGCGAAGAAGGATGTGGCAGGTTACAGCGGGATATAGATAAGTTGCAGAGCTGGGCAGAAAGGTGGCAAATGGAGTTCAATGTAGCTAAGTGTGAAGTCATTCACTTTGGTAGGAATAACAAGAAGATGGATTACTGGGCTATTGGTAGGCTACTTGGTAGTGTGGATGAGCAGAGGGATCTTGGTGTCCATGTACACAGATCTCTGAAAGTTGCCACCCAGGTAAATAGTGCTGTGAAGAAGGCATATGGTGTACTGGGCTTTATTGGTAGAGGAATTGAGTTCCGGAGTCCTGAGGTCATGTTGCAGTTGTATAAGACTCTGGTGCGGCCTCATCTGGAGTATTGTGTGCAGCTTTGGTCACCATACTATAGGAAGGATGTGGAGGCATTGGAACGAGTGCAGAGGAGGTTTACCAGGATATTGCCGGGCATGGTAGGAAGATCGTATGAGGAAAGGCTGTGGTACTTGGGGCTGTTCTCATTGGAGACAAGAAGGTTTAGGGGAGATTTGATAGAGGTGTACAAGATGATTAGGGGTTTAGATAGGGTTCACAATGAGAACCTTTTTCCGCTAATGGAGTCAGCTGTTACTAGGGGACACAGCTTTAAATTAAGGTGTGGTAGGTATAGGACAGATGTTAGGGGTAGATTCTTTACTCAGCGGGTTGTGAGTTCATGGAATGCCCTGCCAGTAGCAGTGGTGGACTCTCCCTCTTTATGGTCATTTAAGCGGGCATTGGATAAGCATATGGAAGTTATTGGGCTAGTATAGGTTAGGTAGGCTTCGGTCGGCGCAACATCGAGGGCCGAAGGGCCTGTACTGCGCTGTATTTTTCTATGTTCTATGTTCTATGAGTGTGTGTGTGTGTGTGTGTGTGTGTGTGTGTGTGTGTGTGTGTGTGTGTGTGTGTGTGTGTGTGTGTGTGTCTATAAGGGTGTGTCCAGACAGACACACACAGACAGACAAAGACCCACATGCACACATATATTTTGTGTGGTGAATTTGTATTGCACAGTTATATTGTACGTTGCTCAAAAACTGCATACATTCATGGAGAACTCTGAGCTCAAAAACTGCAGGAATTTATGTAAAACTCTGTTATCTCACTTATTAGATTAGAATCAATCTAAACATCAGGTCATAGACAGAGAACACAGGGGCTAACACCTTCAACATATTGTCTAGCTATCACCATTGTTAACAGCTAACCTGTGAATGCAACTTTAAAAAGAAGGGTTTTGTGATTTACACATGAAAGAAGTGAAACTATCACTGTATTCTAACAGATGAAAGGCTTAACAGACAATCAATTTTTCAATGTATAATTTCAGTTACATCACACTGCAAATTTTTGCTATAAATTCTGTGTTACGATCGAGCCCTCACCTGATGAAGGAGCGTCGCTCCGAAAGCTAGTGTGCTTCCAATTAAACCTGTTGGACTATGACCTGGTGCTGTGTAATTTTTAACTTAATCTCTGGCCCTGTCAGTCTCCCTCTGTCTATTCCTGTCTGTGTCTCTATATCTCTCTCACTGTCTGTGTCTCTGTCACTCTCACTGTTTCAGCCTCTCCCTTTCTGGGTGTGTCCCTCTCTCTGTGCCCCTGTTAATAAAACTGGGGACACTGTGTGCTTTATTCACTGCTCTCTCTCTCTGTCCTGCCACCTTCAATTATCTGTGCACATATAACGCCCAACTCTCCATGCGTCTGCTGCACCCCCTTTAGAATTGCCCTCCCCCCCACCATTTTATGTTGTCTCTCAATGTCCTTCCCACCAAAGTGCATCACCTCCCACTTCTCTGCCCTGAACCCCATCTTCCCCCTCTCTCCCCCTGACTCCCCCAAATTGTCAAAGTCCTTCTACAGTCCCACACTGTACCTGTCACAGTTTACAATTCTACCTGGTTTGGTGCCATCTCCAAATTTTGAACTTCTCCCCTGCACAGCAAGATCCCAATCATTAATAAATATCTGGCAAGGCAAAATTCCTAACACTGACTCCTGGGAATCATGTTGGTGGGGGAGGGGCGATCTGCTCTGAAGTTTGGAGTCACACAGGGCACTAGCTGAACCGAATTAAATCCAACTATTATACAACTCCATCTCTGGAAGGACAGGAGCACACACTCTTGTTGATGAAGTGGATTCTGGGTGGGTGAGATAAGGAGCAAGATATTTGTGGTCTGTCATTCATTACACACCATGTCACCAGGAGAGAATGAACATGAGCTTCCTGTTATTGAGCAAACAGACTGAACAACCTCAGACCCTGAAACCATGCTGCCTGACTGGTTAAAGTGGTCCCACCTTTATCTATTTACCAACTAACTCATTAACAGCTCCTTCACGATTCCCTTTAACAAGGGTCCCATCAGGAAAGGCTGTGGGCACTGCAGTATTCCAGCCTCTGACCTGCTCTTGTAACCACTGTGCTAATGTCATGAGCCCAGCTGGGTTTCTGGTCAATGGTAACACCCAGGAAGATGTCTCCTGGTTTCTGATCTCTCTGCCAAGGAGGAAACTTTCTCCTGTTGACCCTGTCAATGCCCAAAACATTCAAGAAGTTCGACACCACCCAGTAACAAATCAGCTCCCACTTGATTGACCCCACATTCACCAACATCCACACCCTCCACCACCGATGCTCAGTAGCAGCAGTGCGTACCATTTCCAAGTTGGGCTGGGAAATTCACCGAACATCTTCAGTCAGCACCTTCCAAACCCACAATCACTTTGATCCTAAAAGGGCAGGAAATACTTGAGACACCACCCCTTGCTGGTTCCTCTCCAAGCCACTCACTATCCTGAGTTGAAATTGTTTGTCCCTTTTGGTAACTATTTGGAATGATGTTGGAAGACTGAACGTGTCCTCAGGCTGTGGGATTTGGAGAATGATGCAGAAAAATAATTGAACAACTCTTAAAGACAGATACATTACTCAATGACATTCAGATTGAGGAATATGGAATGAACTAGGATAGTCAGGAACAGAATTACTGTACACTCTAGATTAACATAGCGAAGGCATTTTTCTAACTGCCATTCACTACCTGCCCACTGCCAGATAACAGGTACATCCTGGTCACCTCCATCCTGTTCTGCCTGGGGTGTGAAAAACTTCATTTTGTCAGGTCACTTTTGTACAGGCAAGAGAGCAGCTTTTCAAGGGCTCCCAGGGGAAATGTAGGTTCAAAGATTCCCTTACAACAGGAGGAACCAACATCCTCAGCTGGCCAAAGACATCTCCCAATCTCTAATTCATGACAAAGGAGTGAAATGGATACTAGCATCTGTCGTTCTTAAAGAGGAGGATTCAGGCCAGACCATATGGACAGCAGATACATGGGAACACTGCTCCCTGCAAGTTCCCCTCTGAGCCACTCACCATCCTGACTTGGAAATTATCACTGTTCCTTCAATGTCGCTGGGTCACAATCCTGGAAATCTCCCCCCACCAAGAGCATTGTCGGTCTACCAACAGCATATGGCCTCCAGGGGTTCAAGAGGTCAGCTCACCACCACCTTTCCAAGAGAGCAATTAGGGATGGGCATTAAACTCTGGTCAGACAATGATGCCCACCTCCCACAAATGAATAAAAGAAAATCATTGGTGAACGTCCCCACATCTGACCTTGTGATGGAGGGAAGGACATTGATGGCGCAACTGATTATGATTGGACCCTGACAATCTCAGGGAAAATGTACACTTACACAACCACATACTGCATGTTAACCTGGCAGTATGCTGAATTAGGACTCATATTTATGAAGCTTTTCCCCATTTAGAAAATAGTCTATGGCTCAGTTCATCCTACTAAGTGCGTAACCTCACACTTTCCCACATTGTATTCCATCTGCGGCTTCTTTGCCCACTCTTCCAGCCTGTCCAAGTACCTCTGCAGACTCCCACTTTCACAACACAGCCTGTCCCTCCACCGATCTCTGTGTCATTCACAAGCTTAGCAACAATGCCTTCAGTTCCTTTCTCCAGACCATTATTGTATAACATCAATCGCTGTGATCCCAACACTGAGCCCTGTGGAACCCCACTCATCACTGAGAACCATCCTAAAAAAGATCTCTTTCTCACTGCTGTCTGCCATCTGCCAGCCAGCCAATCCTCTATCCATGCCAGTACCTTGCCCTAACACCATGGGCTCATATTTTATTTATAAACTCCTCTCTGGCACCTTGTCAAAGCCCTTCAGGAAATTGAAACATGTCACATGTGCTGTCTCTGCTTTGTCTAACTTGCTCATTACATCCTGAAAGAATTCTAACAGATCTGTCAGGCATGACCTCCCCGAGATGGAGATGTGCTGACTTCACCCTTTCTACCATGTTCTCCACAATCTCAGCCTTAATAATGCACTCTAACAGCTTACCAACTGGTAAAAAGTTGCGGCATGCTGATTTGCAGAGGGATCTGGATGTCGTTGTGCATGAATCACAGAAGGTTGGTCTGCAGGTACAAGAAGTAATTTGGAAGGCAAATGGAATTTCATCTTCATTCCTGAAGGTGTTCAGTTTAAAAGCAGAGAGACAATGTTACAGCTGTACAAGGTGCTGCTGAGGCCACACCTGGATTACTGGGTGCAGATTTGGTCTCCTTACTTCAGAAAGCACGTATTGGCACTGGAAGGGGTGCAGGGGAGGTTCACTAGGTTCATTCTGGAGTTGAGGGGGTTGGCTGGTGAGGAGAGGCTGAGTAGATTGGGATTATATTCACTGGAATTCAGAAGAATGGTGGGGGGGGGGGGGGAATCTTACAGAAACATATTAAATTATGAAGGGAATCGATAAAATAGAAATAGATCGGATGCTTCCACCGATAGTGAAACTATGACGAGAGGGCATGGCCTCAAGATTAGAGGAAGCAAGTTTAGAACTGAACTGAGAAGGAGCTTCTTCACCCAAAGGTTTGTTAATCCATGGAATTCCTTGTTCAGGGAAGTAGTTGACACTACTTCAATAATTGCTTTTGAAGCTAAGGTAGATACATTTTTGGAAAATAAAGGAATTGAGGGATAAGGTGAAAACACGGGTAAATGGAGCTGAGTCCATGAAAAGATTAGCCATGATATTATTGAATGGCAGAGCAGGCTCAAAGGGCTGGGTGGCTTACTCCTGCTCCTAGTTATTATGTCAATACTGACCCTCTGACAGTGTGGCACTCCGCCAGCACTGACCCACCCACAGAATGGTCTATCTGTAACTCTGTGCTGTTCCTCCTCCTGGCCCATTGTGGTTGCCCCATTACTCACAGCCTCAGAGTAAAGATTGAGGTAAATGATGAGGTTGGAGGTAGGGACTGGTTTTTAGATCTACCCACACCTCCCACATCCCTCAGATGTACAATGTGCATCTCTGTCAACACATGAACACAACCTGCTGTCTGTGAATGCAGTGAGTGGGTGGGGATTAGATGCCACTATCTCCTGAATAGTTTGTGAGAGGTTATGTCTGTGGGAATAGACGGTTCCCTTTGGAACTCAGTAGCAGATTGATATTGAATTATCATTGTTTTTACAAAGCCAGGACTCACTATTTCTCTTGATCTCCATCGTGGAGCCTGTAATGAAATGTGTGTGCTTTATGTATTTACTAACATTGTGACATGATCGTGGTAACTATAGTAGGGTGTGTCAAATTCACCAGCATGATTTGGGATAGTCATTATGGAACAAGGGTCACTAGACTCAAAATATTAACTCTGTCTCTGTCTCTGTCTCTGTCTCTCTCTCTCTCTCTCTCTCTCTCTCTCTGTCTCTCCCTCACTCTCTGTCTCCCTCACTCTCTGTCTCTCTGTCTCCAGTAGCTACCAGACCTATCATCTCTCTCCAGCATTTTCGGATTGTTTCCCATCTCCTAACTCACCTGACCTTTATTTTATTGTAGGCTATTCAGATTACATCAGCCTAATAGCTGCCTAATTTATTGCTTCACATTCCTCAGTTCCACCATGAGCTGGTATTGGGAATTGAGAAGGCATTTGCAGGGAGAAGGTTTGTAGGGCTGAGGGAAAAGGAAGGGGGTAAGGTACAGTCCTAATTCGATGGTGGAAAGAGCCATCAGAGGCACAATGAAAAGAATGGCCTTTATAAATCTAATCCAATCTAATCTTTGTTCCACTCCCATCCAGAGGGTGTCTCAGTTTGTAAAAGTCCTGGGAGTTCACAGCAGTGAAACAGTTCCTGTCACAGGTATGGGCAGGTCTGAAGCTGTTTGTTCCCATCGCTCATTAATTGGAAGGATGTTGTCAGACTGAATGTGTCCTCAGGCAGTGGGAGTTGTAGAATGAGACAGAAAAACAATTGATCAACTCTCAAAGACAGATGTATTACTCAATGACACACAGATTGAGGAATCTGGAATGAACCAACATAATCAGGAATGAAATTACTGTACAGTCGAGATTAACATTGTGAGAGTGTTTTCCAACTCCCATTCACTGTCTGCCCATTGTCAGGTATCAGTCACATTCAGATCCATCTCCGTCTTGTTCTGACTGGGGTTTGAAAAACTGTATTTTGACAGTTTAGGTTTGTACAAACAAGAGAGAGCAGCTTTTAGAAAGAGCTCCCGGGGAAATGTCGGTTCAATGATTCCACTGCCGTGAGAGGAACTAACCTCCTCACTTTCTCAAAGGGATCTCCCCACCTCCAATTCATCACGGAGATGTGAAATGGATACTTTGCATCGGTCTTTATTGAAGAGGAGGATTCAGGCCAGACCATAAGGACAGCAGATACATGGGAACACCACTCCTTGCAAGTTCCCTCCAAGCCACTCAGCATCCTGACTTGGAAGTGTATCATCGTTCCTTCAGTGTCACTGGGTCACAATCCTGGAAATCCTCCGCCCGCACCCCGCTGCCCCCCGCCATCCACCACCAAGGGCATTGTGGCTCTACCTACAGCACATGGACTCCAGGGGTTCAAGAAGGCAGCTCACCACCACCTTTTCAAGGGAGGCAGTTAGGGACAGGCAATAGACATCAGTCAGCCAACGATGCCCACGTCTCACACATGAATACATTAAAATCATGAATGAACATCCCACTTCTGACCTTGTGATGGAGGGAAGGTCATTGATGAAGCAACTGAAAATGATTGGGCCCTGACAAACTCAAGTCAATTTGTACACTTACACAGACACATCCTACATGTGAACCTGAAGAGAACCCTGAATTAGGAATTCTGAATTAAGTCCCTTTTTGCTTCATATTCCTGAACCTTCACCCCATTTAAAAATAGTCTCTGCCTCTGGTCGTCTGACAGAGTGTATAACCTCACACTTTCCCACCTTGTATTCTGTCTGTCACTTCCTTGCCCACTCTCCCAGCCTGTCCAATTCCTTCTGCAGCCTCCCCCCTTTCCTCAACACAGCCTGTTCCTCCACCTTTCTGTGTTACTGGCAAGCTTAGCAATAATGTATTCGTCACTGGGGACTCTGCAGATAGGGGGACAGATAGGAGGTTCTGTGGAAATGTGAGAGACTCATGGTGGCTCTGTTGCCTCCCAGGTACTAGGGTTCACGCTGTTTCTGATCGTGTTTTGCGGATCCTTGAGGGGGAGGGAGAGCAGCCCCAAGTCATGTACCATAATTCAGCAGGGGTTGGGAACCGAAACTGTAGTTCGAATATCCGGAAGGATGAGAGTTGTGAGGTCAGAACTCAGACTCCAAGATTGCAAGAAGGCTCTGGCAAGGCAAGAAGTTGGTTTGAAATGTGTCTACTTCAACATCAGGAGCATCCGGCATCAGGTGGGTCAACTTGCAGCATGGGTTTGTACCTGGGATTTCGATGTTGTGGCCATTTCAGAGACATGGCTAAAGGAGGGACAGAAATGGTTATTGCAGGTTCCGGGATTCAGATATTTCAGTAAGAACAGAGAAAATGTTAAAAGAGGGCCTGGTGGCATTGTTAGTCAAGGATAGTATTACAGTTGCAGAATGGGCATTTGAGGAGTCCTCTGCTGAGGTAGTTCGGACTGAGGTTAGAAACAGAAGAGGAGAGGTTACCGTGTTGGAAATTTTCTCTGGGTCTCCAAATATTTCCAGAGATGTAGAGGAAAGGATAGCAAAGATGATCCTCGATAAGAGCGAGAGTAAAAGGGTAGTTGTTATGGAGGACTTTAACTTTCCAAATATTGACTGGGAATACTGAAGTTTAAGTACTTTAGATGGGTCCGTTTTTGTGCAATGTGTGTAGGAGGGTGTCCTGACACAGTGTGTAGACAGACCAACAAGGGGCAAGGCCATATTTGAGTTGGTACTGGGCAATGAACCAGGCCAGGGAGGTGAGCACTTTGGTAGTAGTGACCACAATTACAGTTAGGTTTACTTTAGTGATGAGAAGGGACAGGTATATACTGCAGGGCAAGAGTTATAGCTGGGGAAAATGCAATTATGATGCGATTAGACAAGATTTAGGATGCATAGGATGGGGAAGGAAACTGCAGGGGATGGACACAATTGAAATGTGGAGCTTATTCAAGGACCAGAAACTGTGGGTCCTTGATAAGGATACACCTTTCAGGCAGGGACAAAGTTGTTGAATGCAGGAGCCATGGTTTACAAAGGAAGCCAAATCTCTCTTTAAGGTGAAGAAAAAAGCTTTAATTAGGATGAGATGTGATGGCTCAGTTCGGGCACTTGAGAGTTACAAGTTAGCCACGAAAGACCTAAAGAGAGAGGGAAGAAGAGCCAGGAGGATACATGAGAAATCATTGGCAGATATGATCAAGGAAAACGCAAAAGGCTTTCTTTTGCTATATCAGGACTTAAAGAATGACAGTAAGATTAGGGTCAATCAAGCATAGTAGTGGGAAGCTGTGCGTGGAGTCAGAGGAGATAGGAAAACAACTAAATGAACACTTTTAATCAGTATTCACACTTGTTAAAACAATGTTATCGAGGAGAATACTGAGATACGAGCTATTACATTAGACGGGATTGAGGTTCTTAAGGAGGAGGTGTTAGCAATTCTGGAAAGTGTAAAAATAGGTAAATCCCCTGAGCCAGATGGGATTTATCCTCGGATTCTCTGGGAAGCCAGGGAGGAGATTGCCGTGTCTTTGGCTTTGATCTTTATGTCACCATTGTCTAGAGGAATATTGCCAGTACACTAGAGGATAGTAAATGTTGTTTCCTTGTTTAAGAAGGGGAGTAGAGACAACCCTGTAAATTATAGACCAGCGAGCCTTACTTCGGTTATAAGAGATAGGATTTATAATCATTTCACAAACTCTCTCACACTCACACTCTCACACATACACTCACAAACATGCACACACACACTCTCACACGCTTTTACACACACATTCTATCACACACACACACTCACACACACAAACTCTCTCACACACACATTCACACACATTCTCTCTCACGCACTCTTAAATACACACTATCTCACACATTCCTTCAGTATTTTGTGTTAAAGTGTAACTTGTGCCTGTGGTAATGACGAAAATGATGATCTACTCTGTGTGGTGGCGAGACTTGGTGAAGCCTGAATCCAACACAATGACAGGAACTCCATCCTCAGTTCTATTTGCCTGTATCTTGACATCTGACATCCTGTTCCAGATACACACCACCCTCTGTGTGAAAGAAATTTTATATCGCTGTCTCTCACCTTAAACCTTTTCTCTCTAGTCCCAGTCAAAGTGGTGTCCTTCATTATCTGTACGTAAGGATACTGGTGAGAGAGGGTCATGTCTTTTTGTGGCTAGTTGATGTTCATGTATCCTGCCGGATAGTTTTCTGCCTGTTTGTCCAATGTAGTGTTCTTGTACAGGATTTTGTAAATGACATTAGTTTTGTTTGTTGCCTGTATGGGGTCTTTCAAGTTTATCAGCTGCTGTTTTAGTGTGTTGGTGGGTTTGTGGGCTACCATGATGCCAAGGGGTTTGAGTAGTCTGGCGGTCATTTCCGAGATGTCTCTGATATAGGGGAGAGTGGCAAGGGTTTCTGGAGGTGTTTTGTCGACTTGCTTGGGTTTGTGCTGAGAAATCGGCGGACTATGCTCATTGGGTATCCATTCTTTTTGAATGCGCTGTTTGCTATTTTTATGAACGACTTGGACCCTGGCAGAGGTAAGTTTGCAGATGATACTAAAGTCGGTGGAGTGGTGGACAGTGTGGAAGAATATTGCAGGTTGCAGAGAGACTTGGATAAACTGCAGAACCGTGCTGAAAGGTGGCAAATGGAGTTCAATGCAGATAAATGTAAGGTGATTCACTTTGGGAAGAATAACAGGAAGGCAGAATACTGGGTCAAATTAAAGATTCTTGGGAGTGTGGATCTGCAGAGGAATTTTGGTTTCCACATACTTAGATCCCTAAAAGTTGCTGCCCATGTTGATAGTGCTGTTAAGAAGGCATACAGTGTGTTAGGTTTTATTGGTAGAGGGATTATGTTGTGACGTCATGCTGCAACTATACAATATGCTAATGGGGCGTGACTCAGAATAATGTCTATAGTTCTGGTCGCCCCATTACTGAAAGGATGTGGAAGCATTGGAAAAGGTGCAGAGGAGATTTACCAGGCTGTTGTCTGGTCTGAAGCGAAGGTCTTATGAGGAATGGCTGAGGGACTTGGGTCGACAAAGTTAATTTCCAATTAAACCTGTTGGACTATAACCTGGTGCTGTGTGATTTTTGTACACCCCAGTCCAACACCGGCATATCCAAATCTGGACTTGGGTCTGTTCTGATTGGAGAGGAGAAGGCTAAGAGGTGATTTAATAGAAACACACAAGATGGTCAGAGGATGAGATAGTGTGGACAGTGAGAGTCTATTTTCTAGGATGATGACATTGGCTTGTATGAGGGGATGCAGCTGCAAATTGAGGAGTGATAGATTCAAGACAGATGTGAGAGACAGTTTCTTTACACAGAGAGTGGTAAGGGCGTGGAATGCCCTGCCTGACAATGTAGTTCACTCAGCCACATGAGGGGCATTTAAACAGTCCTTGCATAAACACGTGGATGATAATGGGACAGTGTAGGGGGAGGGGCTTCGATGAGTTCACAGTTGAGCAACATCGAGGGTCGAAGGGCATGTTCTGCCCTGTATTGTTCTATGTTCTATGTTCAACAAAACCACTTGCAAACATCTGTGTTGGTCCTCATCAGAAACACTCTTTCGTTGGAAGCATTGCTAACCTCCCTCTCCCTGAATATTTCAGATTTGTCGATGAGATGCTTGTGATATTTGAATCCATAGCAGTGAATTTCTTGACCCAGTATCAAACCCTCCATCGAATGCAGCAAACAAGTCAGCTCCCCTTCCATGGGGGGTCAGCTGAGAAATCTCACAATGTGTTCTCAGATACTAATCTGCTGACATCCCATGTTCACGGTCAACTTACACATCAGCTTCCCCAGAGTCTCAGTGTTATGCCATCTCTTATTGACTACTCATGGAATCTTCCAGCAAACTTCAGACTTGTGCCTTGTTGATGATGGACAGGCTTTGGGGAGTCATGAGGTGAGTTACTTGATGCAGTATTCCCAGTCTCTGACCTGATGTTGTAGCCACTGTCTTTCTGTGGTGAGTCCAGTTGAGTTTCTGGTCAATGGTGACTCCCAGGATGTTGGTATTGAGGGACTCATTGAACGTAGAACCATTGAATGTCAAGAGATGATTGTGTCTTATCGGAGATGGTCATTGCCTGGCACATGTGTGTGGCAAATATTATTTGCCACATGTCAGCCCAAGCCTGGATATTGCCCAGGGCTTGCTGCATTTGAACATGGCCTCCATCAGTACCTGAGGTGTAACAAATGGTGCTGAACATTGAACAATCATCAGTGAGCATTCCCACTCCTGACCTTATCATGGGCGGGGGGGGAATGTCATTGATGAAACAGCTGAAGATGATTGGGCCCTGGAGAACTCAAAGGTACAACCTCTAGAGGGTCCTGAACTCAGATTCCTAAGATCCTTTTTGCTTCTTGTTTCTGAAGCTTTCCCCTTTTAGAATATCGTCTATACCTCTATTCTTCCAAAGTGCATAACCTCATACTTTCCCACAGTGTATTCCGTCTGCCACTTCTTTGCCCACTCTCCCAGTCTGTCCAAGTCCTTCAGCAGTCTCCCCACATCCTCGACACCACCTGACCCTCCACCTATCGCTTTGTCATCCACAAACTTATTGACAATACCCTTTCACCCAGATTGTTAATGTTTAATGTGAACAGTCGTGGTCCCGACACTGAGCCCTGTAGGACTCCACTAGTCACTCAGTGCCATCCTGAATAAGACCCCTTTATCCCCACTCTCTGCAACCTTCCAGTCAGCCAATCCTCTATCCATGCCAGTACCTTGTCCCTAACACCATGCGCTCTTACCTGATTTCGCAGCCTCCTTTCTGGCACCCTGTCAAATATTTTCTGGAAATTCAAATAGATCACACCGACTGGCTCTCCTTTGCCTCACTTACTTGTTCCCTCCTCAAAGTATTAAAACAGACTTGTCAGGCATGTCCCCCTCACCCTGATGAAGCCATGCTGACTCAGTCTGATTTTACCATGCACTCTGCAATCTCATCTTTAATAATGCACTCGAAAATCTTACCAATGACCGAGATCAGGCGAACTGAACAATCGTTTCCTGGCTTCTTTCTCCCTCCCTTCTTCAAAAGGGATGTTAAATTAGCTGTTATCCAGTTCTCTGGGACCCTCCCTGACCTCAGTGATTCCTGAAAGATCACCACCAATGGCTCCACAATCTCCTCAGCTATCCCCTGGTGTAATCCGTGTGGTCTGGGTGATCTATCCACCTTCAGATCTTTTAGCTTCCCCAGTACCTTCTCCTTAGTGATGGCCACCACCCTCACCTCTGCCCCCTAACTCTCTGGCATGCTGTTGGTATCTTCCACCATGAAAACTGATGCAAAGCATCTGCTCAATTCCAACTCTGTTTCTTTGTTCCCCATTACTCCTTCCCCAGTCTCAGTTTCCTGTGATCCAATGTCCACTCTTGCCTGTTCCTTCATTTGTATATATCTACAAAAAGCTCTTTCCAATCTGCTTTTGTATAAGGAGCTAGCTGACTCTCAGATTTCATCTCCTTCACCCTTATTGATTTTTTAGTGATGCTCTGCTGTTTTCAAAGGATTCCCAATCCTGTGGCTTCCCAATAATCTTCACTTTCTATGTGCTTTACCTATAAACATAGACATGTTCACTGAGTCAAACTTCAGCATGGAATGTAATGGTGTGCATTTTCAAAAACATATGTCTACAAATGTGGACATCTACATGGCAACACACACACACACACACACACACACACACACACACACACACACACACACACACACACACACACACACACACACGTAGATAAGGTATCTTGTCTTTATTCGTCAAGGAATTGAATTCAAGAGTCAGGATGTCATGTTGCAGCTTTATCTGACTTTGTATCAGCCGTATGTAGAGTATTGTGTTCACGTCTGTTTGTGGAAGCTTTGGAGAGGGCGCAGAAGAGGTTTACCAGGATGCCTCGATGAGAGGGTATGAGCTACAAGGAATGATGTGAAAAGACTTGGGCTATGTTCTCTGGAGCGGTTATGAGCTGCATATGTGTAGGGTTGATGTTCAGAACCTTTTTTCCAGAGTTGAAATGTCTCGTACTAAGTGTCATGCATTTTACATTAGAGGGGAAAGTGTTTTACACAGAGAGAGGTAGGAGTGTGAGTGGCACTGCTGGGGTAGTGTTGGAGTTAGATAAGATAAGGGCATTTAAGGGACTTTTAGACAAGCACATGAGTATGCAAGCAATGGAGGGATATGGACCATTTGCAGGCAGAAAGGATTAGTTTAATTTGGCGTCATGGTAGAAAACATAGTGGGTCTAAGGGCCCATTCCTGTGCTGTACTGTTCTATGGTCCATATACAAAATGTCACATAAACTCACACTCACTCACTCACACACAGAATGCACACAAACAAAAAGATTCTCTCACTCGCACACAGAGGGAAACAAGCACATCCACACAGACACATACACTGAGATATACACAGCCACAGACACATACAAACAGACACATGCTCACACACACACACAAACAACACACTCTCAAAGGCAAAAAAGTGCACACACACATACACAGACACAGGAACACATACACTCACACACAGATGCACACATGTATACGACAGTCAGACACATACATGTACAGACACCCACACAGACACACATACTGAGATGCACATTGACAAAGACACGCACACACACACACACACACACATGTGCTCACTGTCTCACACATAAACAGTCTCAATTGATTTCCAGTTCTCTGGGACCCTCCCTGTCTGTAGTGATTCCTGACAGATCACCACCAATGACTTCACAATTTCCTCAGCTATTCCCTGCTGTAGTCTGTGTGGTCGAGGCAATTTATCCAACTTCAGACCTTTCAGCTTCCCCAGACCATGATCCTTAGTGATGATCACCATCCTCACCACTGCCCCCTAACTCTCTGGCATGCTGTTAGCATCTTCCACCATGAGAAGCAAACTGATGCAAAGCATCTGCCCAATTCCCTCTCTGCTTCCTTGTTCCCCATTACTGTTGCTCCATTCTCATTTTCCAGTGATCCAATGTCCACTCTTGCCTGTTCCTTCCTTTGTACACAGTATATCTACAAAAAGCTCTTTCCAATCTCCTTTTGTTTAACAAGCTAGCTTACTCTCATGAAGGGCTTATGCTCGAAACGTCGAATTCTCTATTCCTGAGATGCTGCCTAACCTGCTGTGCTTTGACCAGCAACACATTTGCAGCTACTCTCAGATTTCATCTTCTTCAGCTTATTGATGTGTTAATTATCCTCTGCTGGTTTTCAAAAGCTTTCCAATCCTATGGCTTCCCAATAATTTTCACTTTCTGTTTGCTTTACCCATAAACATAGACATGTTCACTGAGACAAACATCAGCATGGAACATAATGGTGTGCATTTTCAAAAACATGTATCTACAAATGTGGACATCTACATGGCAACACACACACACACACACACACAATACATACGTAGATAGGTTGGGAAAGAAGGCGTATGCCATCTTGCCTTCATTGGTCAGGGAATAGAGTTCAAGTGTCAGGATGTCATGGAGCAGTTTTATCAGATTAGTAGCGGCCCCACGTAGAGTACTGTGTTCATTTCAGTTTGTCACATTACAGGAATGATGTGGTGGCTTTGGAGAGGGTGCAGAACAGGTTCACCAGAATGCCTCGATGAGAGGGTATGAGCTACAAGGAATGATGTGAATAAACTTGGGTTGCCTTCTCTGGAGAAGTGGAGGCTGTGGGGAGTCTTGATAGAAGTTTATAAAGTTATGAGGTGCTTATGTAGGGTTAATGTTCAGAATCTTTTTCCCAGAGTTGAAATATCTGACATTAAGGGTCATACATTTAACGTTAGAGGGGAAAATGTTTTACAGAGAGAGAGGTAGGCGTGTGAATGGCACTGCTGGGGTGGTGGTGGAGTTGGATAAGATAAGGGCATTTAAGGGACTTTTAGATAAGCAATGGAGGGATATGGACCATTTGCAGGCAGAAAGGATTACTTTAATTTGGCGTCACGGTGATCAACATAGTGGGTCTAAGGGCCCGTTCCTGTGCTGTACTGTTCTATGTTCTATACACAAAACGTTGCATAAACTCACACTCGCTCACTCACACACAGAATGCACACAAACAAAAAGATTCTCTCACTCGCACACACAGGGAAACAATCACATCCACACAGACATATATACTTAGATATACACAGCCACAGACACATACACACAGACACACGCTCACACACACACACACACACACACACAAACAATGCACCCTCAAAGGCAAAAAGTGCCCACACACATACACACTGGCACACATACACACACATATGCTTACATGCATACACACACATATACACACACAAACACTGACACAGGAACACATACACACACACACACAGATGCACGCATGCACACGACACAGTCAGACACATACATGTACACACAGCCACACAAACACACATACTGAGATGCACATTGACAAAGACTCACAATCATAGACACACACACACACACACACACACACACACACACACACACACACACACACACACACACACACACACACAGATATATGCTCACTGTCTCACACACAAACAGTCTCAAATGTTTTCCAGTTCTCTGGGACCCTCCCTGTCTGTAGTGATTCCTGTTAGATCACCACCAATGACTGGAAATCTTTTGGAAACCAGCAGAGGATAATTAACACATCAATAAGCTGAAGAAGGTGAAATCTGAGACTAAGCTAGCTTGTTAAACTAAAGGAGATTGGAAAGTGTGTGTGTGTGTGTGTGTGTGTGTGTGTGTGTGTGTGTGTGTGTGTGTGTGTATATGTGTGTGTGTGTGTTGCCATGTAGATGCCCACATTTGTAGATATATGTTTTTGAAAATGCACACCATTCCGTTCCATGCTGATGTTTGTCTCAGTGGACATGTCTATGTTTATGGGTAAAGCAAACAGAAAGTGAAAATTATTGGGAAGCCATAGGATTGGAAAGCTTTTGAAAACCAGCAGAGGATAATTAACACATCAATAAGCTGAAGAAGATGAAATCTGAGAGTCAGCGAGCTTGTTAAACAAAAGGAGATTGGAAAGAGCTTTTTGTAGATATAATGTGTACAAAGGAAGGAACAGGCAAGAGTGGACATTGGATCACTGGAAATGAGAATGGAGCAACAGTAATGGGGAACAAAGAAGCAGAGAGGGAATTGAGCAGATGCTTTGCATCAGTTTGCTTCTCATGGTGGAAGATGCTAACAGCATGCCAGAGAGTTAGGGGGCAGTGGTGAGGATGGTGATCATCACTAAGGATCATGGTCTGGGGAAGCTGAAAGGTCTGAAGTTGGATAAATTGTCTCGACCACACAGACTACAGCAGGGAATAGCTGAGGAAATTGTGAAGTTGTGGAGCAGTGGAGGCTGTGGGGAAGTTTATAGAAGTTTATAAAGTTGTGAGCTGCTTCGGTCGGGTTGATGTTCAGAATCTTTTTCCCAGAGTTGAAATACCTGACACTGAGGGTCATACATTTCACGTTAGAGGGGAAAGTGTTTTACACAGAGAGAGGTAGGAGTGTGAATGGCACTGCTGGGGTGGTGGTGGAGTTAGATAAGATAAGGGCATTTAATTGACTTTTAGATAAGCACACGAGTATGCAAGCAATGGAGGGATATGGACCATTTGCAGGCAGAAAGGATTACTTTAATTTGGCGTCACGGTGAACAACATAGTGGGTCTAAGGGCCCATTCCTGTGCTGTACTGTTCTATGTTCTGTGCACAAAACGTCACATAAACTCACACTCACTCACTCACACACAGAATGCACACAGACAAAAAGGTTCTCTCACTCGCACACACAGGGAAACAAGCACATCCACACAAACACATACACTGAGATATACACAGCCACAGACACATACACACAGACACATACTCACACACACACAAACAATGCACTCTCAAAGACAAAAAAGTACACACACACACACACACACACACACACACACACACACACACACACACACACACACACACACACACACACACACACACACACAATCCATACGTAGATAGGTCGGTAAAGAAGGCGTGTGCCATGTTGCCTTCATTGGTCAGGGAATAGAGTTCAAGTGTCAGGATGTCATGGAACAGTTTATCAGATTTGTAGTGGCCCCACGGAGAGTACTGTGTTCATTTCAGTTTGTCACATTACAGGAAGGATGTGGAGGCTTTGGAGAGGGTGCAGAACAGGTTTACCAGAATGCCTCGATGAGAGGGTATGAGCTATAAGGAATGATGTGAATAAACTTGGGTTGCGTTCTCTGGAGAAGTGGAGGCTGTGGGGAGTCTTGATAGAAGTTTATAAAGTTATGAGGTGCTTATGTAGGGTTGATGTTCAGAATCTTTTTCCCAGAGTTGAAATATCTGACACTAAGGGTCATACATTTAACGTTAGAGGGGAAAATGTTTTACACAGAGAGAGGTAGGAGTGTGAGTGGCACTGCTGGGGTGGTGGTGGAGTTGGATAAGATAAGGGCATTTAAGGGACTTTTAGATAAGCAATGTAGGGATATGGACCATTTGCAGGCAGAAAGGATTAGTTTAATTTGGCGTCATGGTAGATAACATAGTGGGTCTAAGGACCCGTTCCTGTGCTGCACTATTCTATGTTCTATACACAAATCATTGCATAAACTCACACTCACTCACTCACACACAGAATGCACACAAACAAAAAGATTCTCTCACTCGCACACACAGGGAAACAAGCACATCCACACAGACATATACACTGAGATATACACAGCCACTGACACATACACACAGACACACGCTCACACACACACAGACAACGCACTCTCAAAGGCAAAAAAGTACACACACACATACACACTGGCACACAGACACACACATATGCTTACATGCATACACACACATACACACACACAAAAACAGACACAGGAACACATACACTCACACACAGATGCACACATGTACACGACAGTCAGACACATACATGTACAGACACCCACACAGACACACATACTGAGATGCACATTGACAAAGACACACACACACACACACACACACACATGTGCTCACTGTCTCACATATAAACAGTCTCAAATGATTTCCAGTTCTCTGGGACCCTCCCTGTCTGTAGTGATTCCTGATAGATCACCACCAATGACTTCACAATTTCCTCAGCTATTCCCTGCTGTAGTCTGTGTGGTCGAGGCAATTTATCCAACTTGAGACCTTTCAGCTTCCCCAGACCATGATCCTTAGTGATGATCACCATCCTCACCACTGCCCCCTAACTCTCTGGCATGCTGTTAGCATCTTCCACCATGAGAAGCAAACTGATGCAAAGCATCTGCCCAATTCCCTCTCTGCTTCTTTGTTCCCCATTACTGTTGCTCCATTCTCATTTCCAGTGATCCAATGTCCACTCTTGCCTGTTCCTTCCTTTGTACACAGTATATCTACAAAAAGCTCTTTCCAATCTCCTTTTGTTTAACAAGCTAGCTTACTCTCAGATTTCATCTTCTTCAGCTTATTGATGTGTTAATTATCCTCTGCTGGTTTTCAAAAGCTTTCCAATCCTATGGCTTCCCAATAATCTTCACTTTCTGTTTGCTTTATCCATAAACATAGACATGTCCACTGAGACAAACATCAGCATGGAACGGAATGGTGTGCATTTTCAAAAACATATATCTACAAATGTGGACATCGACATGGCAACACACACACACACACACACACACACACACACACACACACACACACAATACATACGTAGATAGGTTGGTAAAGAAGGCGTATGCCATCTTGCCTTCATTGGTCAGGGAATAGAGTTCAAGTGTCAGGATGTCATGGAGCAGTTTTATCAGATTAGTAGCGGCCCCACGTAGAGTACTGTGTTCATTTCAGTTTGTCACATTACAGGAAGGATGTGGAGGCTTTGGAGAGGGTGCAGAACAGGTTTACCAGAATGCCTCGATGAGAGGGTATGAGCTACAAGGAATGATGTGAATAAACTTGGGTTGCGTTCTCTGGAGAAGTGGAGGCTGTGGGGAGTCTTGATAGAAGTTTATAAAGTTATGAGGTGCTTATGTAGGGTTAATGTTCAGAATCTTTTTCCCAGAGTTGAAATATCTGACATTAAGGGTCATACATTTAACGTTAGAGGGGAAAATGTTTTACAGAGAGAGAGGTAGGCGTGTGAATGGCACTGCTGGGGTGGTGGTGGAGTTGGATAAGATAAGGGCATTTAAAGGAGTTTTAGATGAGCACATGAGTATGCAAGCAATGGAGGGATATGGACCATTTGTAGACAGAAAGGATTAGTTTAATTTGGCGTCATGGTAGACAACATAGTGGGTCTAAGGGCCCGTTCCTGTGCTGTACTGTTCTATGTTCTATACACAAAACGTTGCATAAACTCACACTCGCTCACTCACACACAGAATGCACACAAACAAAAAGATTCTCTCACTCGCACACACAGGGAAACAATCACATCCACACAGACATATATACTTAGATATACACAGCCACAAACCTGCCTGCCCCGGCCGACCCAACATCCACAAACCTGCCTGCCCTGGCCGACCCATTGTCTCCGCCTGCTCCTGCCCCACCGAACTCATCTCCCAATACCTCGACACGGTCCTGTCCCCTTTAGTCCAAGAACTCCCCACCTACGTTCGGGACCCCACGCACGCCCTCCACCTCCTCCAGGATTTTCGCTTCCGCCGGTCCCCAACGCCTTATTTTCACTATGGACATCCAGTCCCTGTACACCTCCATCCCCCATCACGAAGGACTCAAAGCCCTCCGCTTCTTCCTTTCCCGCCGCACCAACCAGTACCCTTCCACTGACACCCTCCTTCGACTGACTGAACTGGTCCTCACCCTGAATAACTTCTCTTTTCAATCCTCCCAATTCCTCCAAACTAAAGGAGTTGCCATGGGCACCCGCATGGGCCCCAGCTATGCCTGCCTCTACGTAGGATATGTGGAATAGTCCATCTTCCGCAACTACACTGGCACCACCCCCCACCTTATCCTCCGCTACATCGATGACTGTATCGGCGCTGCCTCGTGCTCCCACGAGGAGGTTGAACAGTTCATCAACTTTACTAACACCTTCCATCCCGACCTGAAATTCACCTGGACTGTCTCAGACTCCTCCCTCCCCTTCCTAGACCTTTCCATTTCTATCTCAGGCGACCGACTCAACACAGACATCTATTACAAACCGACTGACTCCCACAGCTACCTGGACTACACCTCCTCCCACCCTGCCCCCTGTAAAAATGCCATCCCATATTCCCAATTCCTTCGTCTCCGCCGCATCTGCTCCCAGGAGGACCAATTCCAACACCGCACAGCCCAGATGGCCTCCTTCTTCAAGGACCGCAGATTCCCCCCAGACGTGATCGACGATGCCCTCCACCGCATCTCCTCCACTTCCCACTCCTCCGCCCTTGAGCCCCGCTCCTCCAACTGCCACCAAGACAGAACCCCACTGGTTCTCACCTACCACCCCACCAACCTCCGCATACAACGTATCATCCGCCGCCATTTCCGCCACCTCCAAACGGACCCCACCACCAAGGATATATTTCCCTCCCCTCCCCTATCAGCGTTCCGCAAGGACCACTCCCTTCGTGACTCCCTCGTCAGATCCACACCCCCCACCAACCCAACCTCCACCCCCGGCACCTTCCCCTGCAACCGCAGGAAATGTAAAACTTGCGCCCACACCTCCACACTCACTTCCCTCCAAGGCCCCAAGGGATCCTTCCATATCTGCCACAAGTTCACCTGTACCTCCACACACATCATCTATTGCATCCGCTGCACCCGATGTGGCCTCCTCTATATTGGTGAGACAGGCCGCTGACTCGTGGAACGCTTCAGAGAACACTTCCGGGCTGCCCGAACCAACCAACCCAATCACCCCGTGGCTCAACACTTTAACTCTCCCTCCCACTCCACCGAGGACATGCAGGTCCTTGGACTCCTCCACCGGCAGAACATAACAACACGACGGCTGGAGGAGGAGTGCCTCATCTTCCGCCTGGGAACCCTCGAAACACAAGGTATGAATTCAGATTTCTCCAGTTTCCTCATTTCCCCTCCCCCCACCTTGTCTCAGTCGGTTCCCTCAACTCAGCACCGCCCTCCTAACCTGCAATCCTCTTCCTGACCTCTCCGACCCCACCCCACTCCGGCCTATCACCCTCACCTTGACCTCCTTCCACCTATCCCACCTCCATCACCCCTCCCCCTAGTCCCTCCTCCCTACCTTTTATCTTAGCCTCTTGGCTCTCTGTCTTATTCCTGATGAAGGGCTTATGCTCGAAACGTCAAATTCTCTATTCCTGAGATGCTGCCTGGCCTGCTGTGCTTTGACCAGCAACACATTTGCAGCTGTGATCTCCAGCATCTGCAGACCTCATTTTTTACTTATACACAGCCACAGACACATACACACAGACACACGCTCACAGGCACACACACACACACACACACACACACAAACAATGCACCCTCAAAGGCAAAAATTGCCCACACACATACACACTGGCACACATACACACACATATGCTTACATGCATACACACACATATACACACACAAACACTGACACAGGAACACATACACACACACATACACACAGATGCACACATGCACACGACACAGTCAGACACATACATGTACACACACCCACACAAACACATATACTGAGATGCACATTGACAAAGACTCACAATCATAGACACACACACACACACACACACACACACACACACACACACACAAACACACACACACACACAGATATATGCTCACTGTCTCACACACAAACAGTCTCAAATGTTTTCCAGTTCTCTGGGACCCTCCCTGTCTGTAGTGATTCCTGTTAGATCACCACCAATGACTGGAAATCTTTTGGAAACCAGCAGAGGATAATTAACACATCAATAAGCTGAAGAAGATGAAATCTGAGACTAAGCTAGCTTGTTAAACAAAAGGAGATTGGAAAGAGTGTGTGTGTGTGTGTGTGTGTGTTGCCATGTGGATGCCCACATTTGTAGATATATGTTTTTGAAAATGCACACCATTCCGTTCCATGCTGATGTTTGTCTCAGTGAGCATGTCTATGTTTATGGGTAAAGCAAACAGAAAGTGAAGATTATTGGGAAGCCATAGGATTGGAAAGCTTTTGAAAACCAGCAGAGGATAATTAACACATCAATAAGCTGAAGAAGATGAAATCTGAGAGTAAGCTAACTTGTTAAACAAAAGGAGATTGGAAAGAGCTTTTTGTAGATATACTGTGTACAAAGGAAGGAACAGGCAAGAGTGGACATTGGATCACTGGAAATGAGAATGGAGCAACAGTAATGGGGAACAAAGAAGCAGAGAGGGAATTGAGCAGATGCTTTGCATCAGTTTGCTTCTCATGGTGGAAGATGCTAACAGCATGCCAGAGAGTTAGGGGGCAGTGGTGAGGATGGTGATCATCACTAAGGATCATGGTTTGGGGAAGCTGAAAGGTCTGAAGTTGGATAAATTGCCTCGACCACACAGACTACAGCAGGGAATAGCTGAGGAAATTGTGAAGTTGTGGAACAGTGGAGGCTGTGGGGAAGTTTATAGAAGTTTATAAAGTTATGAGCTGCTTCTGTCGGGTTGATGTTCAGAATCTTTTTCCCAGAGTTGAAATATCTGACACTGAGGGTCATACATTTCACGTTAGAGGGGAAATGTTTTACACAGAGAGAGGTAGGAGTGTGACTGGCACTGCTGGGGTGGTGGTGGAGTTAGATAAGATACGGGCATTTAAGGGACTTTTAGATAAGCACATGAGTATGCAAGCAATGGAGGGATATGGACCATTTGCAGTCAGAAAGGATTAGTTTAATTTGGCATCATGGTAGACAACATAGTGGGTCTAAGGGCCCGTTCCTGTGCTGCACTGTTCTATGTTCTATACACAAAACGTCACATAAACTCACACTCACTCACTCACACCCAGAATGCACACAGACAAAAAGGTTCTCTCACTCGCACACACAGGGAAACAAGCACATCCACACAGACACATACACTGAGATATACACAGCCACAGCACGTACACACAGACACATACACACACACACACAAACAATGCACTCTCAAAGACAAAAAAGTACACACACACTGGCACACATGGACACACATATGCTTACATGCCTATACACACAAGCACACACACAAACACAGACACAGGAACACATACCCTCACACACAGATGCACAGATGCACACGACACAGTCAGACACATACACGTACACAGACCCACGAAGACACGTACTGAGGCGCACATTGAGAAAGACTCACACTCATATACACAGACACAGACACACACACACACACAGACACACACACACACACACACACACACACAAACACACACAATACATACGTAGATAGGTCAGTAAAGAAGGCGTATGGCATCTTGCCTTCATTGGTCAGGGAATAGAGTTCAAGTGTCAGGATGTCATGGAGCAGTTTTATCAGATTTGTAGCGGCCCCACGGAGAGTACTGTGTTCATTTCAGTTTGTCACATTACAGGAATGATGTGGAGGCTTTGGAGAGGGTGCAGAACAGGTTTACCAGAATGCCTCGATGAGAGGGAATGAGCTCCAAGGAATAATGTCAAAAAACTTGGGTTGCGTTCTCTGGAGCAGTGGAGGCTGTGGGGAGTCTTGATAGAAGTTTATAAAGTTATGAGCTACTTATGTAGGGTTAATGTTCAGAATCTTTTTCCCAGAGTTGAAATATCTGACACTAGGGGTCATACATTTATCGTTAGAGGGGAAAGTGTTTTACACAGAGAGAGGTAGGAGTGTGAATGGCACTGACAATAGACAATAGACCATAGGTGCAGGAGTAGGCCATTCAGCCCTTCGAGCCTGCACCACCATTCAGTATGATCATGGCTGATCATTCCTAATCAGTATCCGCTTCCTGCCTTATCTCCATAACCCTTGATTCTACTATCTTTGAGAGCTCTATCCAACTCTTTCTTAAATGAATCCAGAGACTGGGCCTCCACTGCCCTCTGGGGCAGAGCATTCCACACAGCCACCTCTCTCTGTGTGAAGAAGTTTCTCCTCATCTCTGTCCTAAATGGTCTACCCTGTATTTTTAAGCTGTGTCCTCTGTTTCGGCACTCACCCATCAGTGGAAACATGTTTCCTGCTGCCAGAGTGTCCAATCCTTTCATAATCTTATATGTCTCAATCATATCCCCTCTCAGTCTTCTAAACTCAAGGGTATACAAGCCCAGTCGCTTCAGTCTTTCCGTGTAAGGTAATCCTTCCATTCCAGGAATTGACCTTGTGAACCTACGCTGCACTCCCTCAATAGCCAGAATGTCTTTCCTCAAATTTGGAGACCAGAACTGCACACAGTACTCCAGGTGTGGTCTCACCAGGGCCCTGTACATCTGCAGAAGAACCTCTTTGCTTCTCTACTCAATCCCTCTTGTTATGAAGGCCAGCATGCTATTAGCCTTCTTCACTACCTGCTGTACCTGCATGCTTGCCTTCATTGACTGGTGTACAAGAACACCCAGATCTCTCTGTACTGCTCCTTAACCTAAATTAATTCCATTGAGGTAGTAATCTGCCTTCCTGTTCTTGCCACCAAAGTGGACAACCTTACATTTATCCACATTAAACTGCATCTGACCACTCACCTAACTTGTCCAGGTCACCCTGTAATCTCCTAACATCCACATCACATTTCACCCTGCCACCCAGCTTTGTATCATCAGCAAATTTGCTAATGTTATTGCTAATACCATATTCTATATCATTAACATATCTTGTAAAAAGCTGCGGTCCCAGCACGGATCCCTGCGGTACCCCACTGGTCACTGCCTACCATTCCGAAATGGAGCCATTTATCACTACCCTTTGTTTCCTATCAGCCAACCAATTTTCAATACAATCTAGTACTTTGCCCCCAATACCATGTACCCTAAGTTTACTCACTAACCTCCTATGTGGAACTTTATCAAAAGCTTTCTGAAAGTCCAGGTACACTGCATCTACTGGATCTCCCTCATCCATCTTCAGCTTTACATCCTCAAAAAATTCAAGTAGATTAGTCAAGCACGATTTCCCCTTCATAAATCCATGCCGACTCTGTCCTATCCTGTTACTACTATCCAGATGTGCTGTAATCTCATCCTTTATGATAGACTCCAACATCTTTCCCACCACTGAGGTCAGACTAACTGGTCTATAATTTCCTGCTTTCTCTCTCCCACCTTTCTTAAAAAGTGGTATAACATTAGCCACCCTTCAGTCCTCAGGAACCGATCCCGAATCTATCGAATTCTGGAAAATAATCACCAACGCATCCACGATTTCCCGAGCCACCTCCTTCAGTACCCTGGGGTGTAGACCATCAGGCCCCGGAGACTTATCAACCTTCAGACCTAACAGTCTCTCTAACACCAAATCCTGGCAAATACAGATTCCCTTAAGTTCAGGTCCTTCAGTCACTGTTTCCTCAGGGAGATTGCTTGTGTCTTCCCCAGTGAACACAGATCTGAAGTACCCATTTAATTCTTCTGCCATTTCTTTGTTCCCCGTAATATATTCCCCTGTTTCTGTCTTCAAGGGCCCAATTTTAGAGACAAGAGAAAACAATGGAGTTTTCGTAATATGAATAGTAAGACAGTGATTTGATATTCAAACTAACCTTGAACTGCTACCATGACATAATCATTTACGTAATTATGATCCATTTCCCAGGGAATATCATTGGATTAGCCTGTTGTCAATCGTGTTACCATATTACAGTTGATTGGATTTTTCTTGTAATTAAGAACACTTTCTCAGGAAATATCATTGGATCAACCTGCTGTAAATCATATCACCTTATTACATTTGTAATTAAGGCTGTACTAGCTCTTAAAAAACATTTAGATAATGTGTAATTTTCGAATGTAATTGTGCCATTTCTCCACGGAACACAGAAGCTTTTAACCTCCATGTTGCTGGACAAATCTGCACCAGGCTGCCTTAATTTACTAAACTGGTAACCTTGCTTTTAACAGATCGTATACCTAGTGATTCTTTTGACTGAGGCCCTGCAAGGGGGTACGGATTTTCACAGTCAGTCCCACTCCCCAGAGTCCCACATAAAGTCATTCCTCAGCAAACCATCAGATCAAGTTCACACTGTCAAAGAAAACTCTTAAGCCATTTTGTTTTGTTATTTTAAATGGAAAAGCCATTTGTGGTGAATAAAAATCTTCATATACTTGTTGCTTCTGACAACAGCTGAAATTCAAATTTTAGATCCTCAACTAGAAATGCTGCACAAAGAGCCAGCACATGCACGATGGGCCGAACAAACTCTTTTAATACTGCAATGGCTCCAGGGCATATTCAGACAGAACTAGCCAAATGTAGCTTTCCGGACAGTCGCGTCCACTATTCTGGACCAGAGCAGATCCTTTCAGAATGTATTCGGAAGGTTCCCTAGATCTTACCTTTCTCCGGCTTGAAAGGTAAATGTAAGGTGCTGCATTCCAGATGCAACTGAATTGGTCAAACTGCCTGACGCTATGCAGTGAACTACCAGAGCGTCTGGGAGGGAGGGGAACAGTCTCTGTGTCTGAGAGGAGCACCCTTTATATCTGTGTCTGATCCCTGACAGCTCAGCAACTGTGACCAGGAGGTGGGATCTCAGTGTCCTCCTCCTCTCCTGTCCATCTTCCCTCCCATCTATCTGTCTCCACCCTCCACTCTGACCTATCACCAACACCCCTAACCTTCATCTACTTATCACATTCCCAGCTAATTTCCACCCGACCCACACTCCTCCCATTTATCTCTAAGCCCCCTTGAGCAACCCCCACCACACCCCTCATTTCTGAAGAAGGGCTTATGCTCAAAACGTCAACTCTCCTGTTCCTCGGATGCTGCCTGACTGGCTGTGCTTTTCCAGCACCACACGTTTTGACTCTGAGCTCAGCAACTGTGACCAGGATGTGGGATCTCAGTGTCCTCCTTCTCCTCCTGAAACAGTTCCCATCGCTGCTTCTCAGAAACCAGCATCACTGAGGGATAGGAAGGCACTGTGTTATCACACTGTGTATGTTGGGGAAGTTCATCCTGAGCAGCTCTGTGATGTGGGATTCCATGCTCCATGGTCTGTTCCCTGGGATGCATGATTAGAGTGGTGCTGGAAAAGCGCAGCAGGTCAAGCAGCATCCAAGGAAAATTTACATTTTGGGCAAAACTCCCTCATCAGAAATGAGGCTGGGAGTCTCCAGGGTAGGAGGGGAAATGAGGAAACTGGTGAAGTCCACATTGGTGCCATGGGGTTGAAGGGTCCCAAGGTGGAAGATGAGGCATTCTTCTTCCAGGCGTGGGGTGGTGAGGGAGTGGAGATTGAGGAGGCCCAGACCTACATGTCCTCGGTGGAATGGGAGGGGGAGTTGAAATGTTGAGCCACAGTGTGGCGGGGTTGATTGGTGTGGGTGTCCCGGAGATGTTCTCTGAAGCACTCTGTGAGAAGGTGTCTGGTCTCCCCCATGTAGAGGAAACCGAATCAGGAGCAATGGATACAATAAATGACATGTGCTGAAGTGCAGGTGAAACTTTGATAGATGTGGAAGGCTCCTTTGGGGCCTTGGTTGGAGGTGAGGGGGAGGTGTGGGCACAGGTTTTGCAATTCCTGCAGTGGCAGGGGAAGGTGCCAAGAGGGGAGGGTGGGTTGTTGGGTGGTGTGGACCTAACCAGGTAATCACGGAGAGAATGGTCTTTATGGAAAGCAGTTAGGGGTGGAGAAGGAAGTCTATCCCTGGTGGTGGGGCCCGTTTGTAGGTGGCAGAAATGTCGGCGGATGATGCAATTTATGCAAAAGTTGGTGGGATGGAAGGTGAGGACCAGGGGTGGTTCTGTCCTTGTTGCGGTTGGAGGGGTGGGGTCGAGGGCAGAGGTGTGGGATGTGGATGAGATGTGTTGGAGGGCATCTTCAACTATGTGGGAGGGGAAATTGTAGTCTTTAAAGAAAGAGGCCATTTGGTGTGATCTGTGGTCGAACTGTTCCTCCTGGGAGCAGATTCTGCGGAGGTGGAGGAATTGGGAATAAGGGATAGCTTTTTTGCAGAAGGTAGGATGGGATATGATGTAATTCAGGTAGCTGTGGGAATCAATGGGTTTGTAGCAAATGTCAGTGTTGAGTTGGTCATTGTTGATGGAGATGGAGAGGTCCAGAAAGGGGAGGGAGGTGTCAGAGATGGTCCAGGTGAATTTAAGGTCAGAGTGGAATGTGTTGGTGCAGTTGATGAACTGTTCAACCTCCTCTTGGGAGCACGAGGTGGCGCCAATGCGGACATCAATGTCACGGAGGAAAAGGCAGAGAGTGTGGGAGACAGGGACAGAGATAGAATGTGTGAGAGATCGGGACGCAGAGAGAGTGTTTGAGAGATAAGGATAGAGAGAGAGAGAGAGAGAAAGAGAGAGAAAGAGAGATAACGGTGGGGAAAGAGCGCAAGAGACAGAGATGGAGAGAATCCATGAGAGTTTACAGAGTGTCAGGCCGTTCCTGTCCAAATGCCCCAGTGAAACATAAGGAGTGTTTAGATAAAAGAATATTCAGTCAGTGCTGTCTGTGACTGTGTACTCAGTTACACACCCAACCTTCCAGACCAGACCATCTAGCTGAGTCTGTGCAAGAGGGAAGATTGTGAGAAGTGGATGATGAGAGACAGAGACTTACCTCGATGTTAAAAAATTCTGCTTTGTTCCCTGTGCGAGTGGAATATTTAAATGGAAAGGCTGAACAGGAGGAATTCATCAACTCACACACAGCATCGTGGCGATCACGTTCAAATGTTTTCTGATGATCCTAACCGTTGGTATTGTGTCACAGTCTTGCAACAGAAACATTATAATTGAGAGATAATTCTGATCCAGCACATCACTCTGTGTTGAGATCAGCGCTTCCCTTGGCACTAAGGCACCACCCACTAATTACTTCACAGACCCGAGCTGGTATTGTTACTGTGGGAAACATTGCCAGGGTTACCATGATATGCGATTGAACACCAAGTACAGTGTGGAATGTCAGGGCACCAGGTGTAGACAGTCAGAGTTCCTGTTCTCCCTGAAACACTCCTGGCTTTTTCATCAAAGGATGCATCTTGACAATTTCCCTGAAAAATATCACCAATTTCCCACATCATTCACTGATTCCTGTGAAATCACAGATTATGGTACTTAGCCTCTCTCGGGCTGTCCATCACATCTCTCTCTCTCTGTCTCTCTGTCTGAGTCTCTGTCTGCCCCTATTTCTCTCTCTCTCTTTGTGCCAGTCTGTCTGTCTCTGTCTCTGTCTCTGTCTCTCTCTGTCTCTGTCTCTCTCTGTCCATGTCAGCCTCCCTCTGTCTATTTCTGCCTGTGTCTCTGAACCTCTCTCAAAGACGCTGTCTCTGTCATTATCACTGTTTCAGCCTCTCCTTTTCTGGGCCTGGCCCTCTCTCTGTGCCTCACTGTGTGCTTTATTCACTGCTCTCTCTACTTGTTCTGCCACCTTTAATGATCTGTGCACATATACACACAACCCTCCCTGCTCCTGCCTCACCCTCTTTAGAATTGCCCCTCCCCCATTTTATGTTGTCTCTCAATGTCCTTCCCACCAAAGTGCATCACCTCCCACTTCTCTGCACTGAACCCCATCTCCCCCATCTCTCCCCCTACTCCCCCAAATTGTCAAAGTCCTTTTACAGTCCCACACTGGACTCGCTACAGTTTGAAATTCTTCCTGGTTTGGTGCCATCTTCAAACTTTGAACTTCTCCCCTGCACAGCAAGATCCCAATCATTAATTAATGTCAGGAAAAGCAAAATGCCTAACACTGACCCCTGGGAATCCAGGGAGAAACCGCTCTGCAGTTTGGAGTCAAACAGGGCACTAGCTGAACCGAATTAAATCCAATTGCTGTACAATACCATCTCTGGAAGGACAGGCAGGATTTTCGCTTCCCCGGTCCCCAACGCCTTATTTTCACTATGGACATCCAGTCCCTGTACACCTCCATCCCCCATCACGAAGGACTCAAAGCCCTCCGCTTCTTCCTTTCCCGCCGCACTAACCAGTACCCTTCCACTGACACCCTCCTTCGACTGACTGAACTGGTCCTCACCCTGAATAACTTCTCTTTTCAATCCTCCCACTTCCTCCAAACTAAAGGAGTTGCCATGGGCACCCGCATGGGCCCCAGCTATGCCTGCCTCTTCGTAGGATATGTGGAACAGTCCATCTTCCGCAACTACACTGGCACCACCCCCCACCTTTTCCTCCGCTACATCGATGACTGTATCGGCGCTGCCTCGTGCTCCCACGAGGAGGTTGAACAGTTCATCAACTTTACTAACACCTTCCATCCCGACCTGAAATTCACCTGGACTGTCTCAGACTCCTCCCTCCCCTTCCTAGACCTTTCCATTTCTATCTCGGGCGACCGACTCAACACAGACATCTATTATAAACCGACTGACTCCCACAGCTACCTGGACTACACCTCCTCCCACCCTGCCCCCTGTAAAAACGCCATCCCATATTCCCAATTCCTTCGTCTCCGCCGCATCTGCTCCCAGGAGGACCAATTCCAACACCGCACAACCCAGATGGCCTCCTTCTTCAAGGACCGCAGATTCCCCCCAGACGTGATCGACGATGCCCTCCCCCGCATCTCCTCCACTTCCCGCTCCTCCGCCCTTGAGCCCCGCTCCTCCAACCGCCACCAAGACAGAACCCCACTGGTTCTCACCTACCACCCCACCAACCTGCGCATACAACGTATTATCCGCCGCCATTTCCGCCACCTCCAAACGGACCCCACCACCAAGGATATATTTCCCTCCCCTCCCCTATCAGCGTTCCGCAAGGACCACTCCCTTCGTGACTCCCTTGTCAGATCCACACCCCCCACCAACCCAACCTCCACCCCCGGCACCTTCCCCTGCAACCGCAGGAAATGTAAAACTTGCGCCCACACCTCCACACTCACTTCCCTCCAAGGCCCCAAGGGATCCTTCCATATCCGCCACAAGTTCACCTGTACCTCCACACACATCATCTATTGCATCCGCTGCACCCGATGTGGCCTCCTCTATATTGGTGAGACAGGCCGCTTACTTGCGGAACGCTTCAGAGAACACCTCTGGGCCGCCCGAACCAACCAACCCAATCACCCCGTGGCTCAACACTTTAACTCCCCCTCCCACTCCACCGAGGACATGCAGGTCCTTGGACTCCTCCACCGGCAGAACACAACTACACGACGGCTGGAGGAGGAGCGCCTCATCTTCCGCCTGGAAACCCTCCAACCACAAGGTATGAATTCAGATTTCTCCAGCTTCCTCATTTCCCCTCCCCCCACCTTGTCTCAGTCGGTTCCCTCAACTCAGCACCGCCCTCCTAACCTGCAATCCTCTTCCTGACCTCTCCGCCCCCACCCCACTCCGGCCTATCACCCTCACCTTGACCTCCTTCCACCTATCCCACCTCCATCGCCCCTCCCCCTAGTCCCTCCTCCCTACCTTTTATCTCAGCCGGCTTGGCTCTCTCTCTCTTATTCCTGATGAAGGGCTTATGCTCGAAACGTCGAATTCTCTATTCCTGAGATGCTGCCTAACCTGCTGTGCTTTGACCAGCAACACATTTGCAGCTGGAAGGACAGGAGCAGACACTCTTGTTGATAAAGTGGATTCTGGGTGGGTGAGATAAGGAGCAAGATATTTGTGGTCTGTCATTAATTATACACCATGTCACCAGGAGAGAACGAACATGAGCTTCCTGCTATTGAGCAAACAGACTGAACAAGCTCAGACCCTGAAACCATGCTGCCCGGCTGGTTAAAGTGGTCCCACCTTTATCTATTTACCAACTAACTCATTAACAGCTCCTTCACAATTCCCTTTTAAAAGGGGCACATCAGGAAAGATTGTGGAAACATCCTGATGTCAAATCTAGTGCCTGCTTTCAAAATAATTTAGGAGACTGGTGAGACTAACATTTCTTGTAGATGGTGGAGAGGTTTTGGGGAGTCAGCAGTATTCCAGCCTCTGACATGCTCTTGTATCCACTGTGTATATGTTGTGAATATAGTTGAGTTTCTGGTCAATGGTAACTCCCAGGATGTTGTCTCCTTGTTTCTGATCTCTCTCCCAAGGAGGAAACTTTCTTCTATTGACCCTGTCACTGTCCAAAACATTCAAGAAACACGATACCATCCAGGGACAAAACAGTACCCGCTTGATTGACCCCACATTCACCAACGTCCACTCCCTCCAGTAGCAGCAGTGCGTACCGTTTCCAAGTTGGGCTGGGAAATTCACCGAACATCCTTAGACAGCACCTTCCAAACCCACAGTCACTTTGATCCTAAAAGGACAAGGGCAGGAGATACATGAGACACCACCCCCTGCAGGTTCCTCTCCAAGCCACTCACTATCCTGAGTTGAAGCTGTTTGTCTCTTTTGGTAACTATTTGGAATGATGTTGTAAGACTGAACGTGTCCTCAGGCTGTGGGATTTGGAGAATGATGCAGAAAAATAATTGAACAACTCTTAAAGGCAGATACATTACTCAATGACATACAGACTGAGGAATATGGAATGAACTAATATAGTCAGGAACAGAATTACTGTACACTCTAGATTAACATAGCGAAGGCATTTTTCTAACTGCCATTCACTACCTGCCCACTGCCAGATAACAGGTACATCCTGGTCACCTCCATCCTATTCTGCCTGGGGTGTGAAAAACTTCATTTTGTCAGGTCACTTTTGTACAGGCAAGAGAACAGCTTTTCAAGGGCTCCCAGGGGAAATGTAGGTTCAAAGATTCCCTTACAACAGGAGGAACCAACATCCTCAGCTGGCCAAAGACATCTCCCCATCTCTAATTCATGACAAAGGAGTGAAATGGATACTAGCATCTGTCCTTCTTCAAGAGGAGGATTCAGGCCAGACCATATGGCCAGCAGATACATGGGAACACCACTCCCTGCAAGTTCCCCTCTGAGCCACTCCCCACCCTGACTTGGAAATCATCACTGTTCCTTCAATGTCACCGGGTCACAATTCTGGAACTCTCTCCCCACCAAGGGTATTGAGGGTCTACCAACAGCTTATGGCCTCCAGGGGTTTAAGAGGGCAGCACACCGCCACATTTTCAAGGCAGCAATTAGGGATGGACATTAGATGTTGGTCAGACAATGATGCCCACCTCCCACAAATGAATTAAAGAAAATCACTGGTGAACACCCCGACTTTTGAACTTGTGATGGAGGGAAGGTCATTGATGAAGCAACTGAAAATGGTTGGACCCTGATGAACTCAGGGAAAATTGTACGCTTACACAAACACACACTGCATATTAACCTGAAGGTAATCCTGAATTAGTCCCTTTTTGATTCATATTTCTGAAGCTTTTCTCCATTTAGAAAATAGTCTGTGCCTCTGTTCATCCTACCAAGTGCGCAACCTCACATTTTCCCACATTGTATTCTATCAGCCACTTATCTGTCCACTCTCCCAGCCTGTCCCATTCCTTCTGCAGCCTCCCTGCTTCCTCATCACAGCCTGTCCCTCCACCTATCTCTGTGACATCCACAAGCTTAGCAACAAGGCCCTCAGTTCCTTCCTCCAGATTATTGTATAACGTCAATTGTTATGAATCAAGATTAGAGTGGTGCTGGAAAAACACAGCAGGTCAGGCAGCATCTGAGGATCAGGAAAAATCGATATTTCGGGCAAAAGCCCTTCACCAGAAAAATCAAAGTCAATTTTTCCTGCTCCTCGAATGCTGCCTGACCTGCTGTGTTTTTCCAGCACCACTCTAATCTTGACTCTAAGCTCCAGTATCTGCAGTAACCACTTTTGTCTTATCAATGGTTATGATCCCAACACTGAGCCCTGTGGAACCCCACTCGTCACTGAGAACCATCCTGTAAAAGAGCCCTTTATCACTGCTGTCTGCCTTCTGCCAGTCAGGCAATCCTTTATCCATGCCAGTACCTTGCCCCTAACACCATGGGCTTATATCTTATTTAGTAAACTCCTGTATGGCACCTTCTCAAAGCCCTTCAGGGAATCTAAATATGTCACATGTGCTGGCTCTGTTTTGTCTAACTTGCTCATTATATCCTCAAAGAATTCTATCGGATTTGTCAGGCATGACCTCCCCGAGATGAAGACCGTTCTTACCATGCACTCTGCAATCTCATCTGTAATAATGGACTCTAGCACCTTACCAATGACCGAGATCAGGCTAACCAGCCGATAGCTTCCTGTCTTCTGCCTCCTTCCCATCTTAAAGAAGGATGTTACATTAGCTATTTTCCAGTTCTCTGGAACCCTCCCTGACGACAGTGATAACCGAAAGGTATTGTGGAAGCCATGGTCGAGTGGTATTATCACTGGACTGTTAATCCAGAGATCCTTGTAATGTTCCAGGGACCCAGGTTCAAATCACACCATGGGAAAAGATGGAATTTGAATTCAATGAATATTTGGAGTTAAGAATCTAATGACTCCTATAAATTCATTGCCAATTGTGGGAAAAACCCATCTGGTTCACTGACATCCTTTCGGGAAGGAAGCTGCCATCCTTACCTGATCTGGCCTACATGTGACTCCAGACCCACATAAAGTGGTTGACTCTTGAATGCCCTCTGGGCAATGAGGGATGGGCAATAAATGCTGCCCAGTCAGTGACACCGTCATCATCCTGTTAAAAAATAAAGAAAGAAAAGATCCCCACCAATACCCCGACTATCTCCTCAGCTATCTCCCACAGAGGGGCCAGGGTGTAGTTCATCTGCTTCAGGTGATTTATTCACCTTCAGACCTTTCAGCTTCCCCAGCACCTTCTTGTTTCATTTGCAAATCATTGGAAATCTATGCCCCTCTCATTCTTGATCCTGTTCCGAGTGGGAACTGTTTCTCCCTCTCTCCTCCATCCAGCTCATGCTCAGGATTTCAAATCCAGCTCAATCAGATCTCCCTCTCAGCCTTCTTCTCTCCCAGAGAAAATAGTCCCAACCTCTTCAATCTCTCCATATTGCTGTCATTTCTTATCCCTGGAACCATTCTTGTAAATCACTCCTGCCCTTTCTCTGATGTGTTCCCATCTTTCCGATAATGTGGGATCCACACCTGGACACAATACTCCAGCTGGGGTCAAACAAGGGGCTTGTACAAGTTCAGCAACACCTCCTTTCTCTTGTACTCTGTGCCTGTGTTAGTAATGTGGAGGACACTGTGTGCTTTATTCACTGCTCTCTCTACCTGTCCTGCCACCTTCAATGATCTGTGCACATATACCCCCAGTTCCCCCAGCTCCTGCTGCACCCCATTTAGAATTGCGCCCCCCCCATTTTATATTGACTCTCAATTTCCTTCCCACCGAAGTGCATCACTTCCCATTTCTCTGCCCTGAACCTCATCCACCTCCCCTCCTCCCCCAAATCCCACACTTATCAATGTGCTTTGGAGTTCTGAACGGCCCCCCTCACATTTTACAATTCTTCCTGGTTTGGTGCCATCTACAAACTTTGAATTTGTCCCCTGCACAGCAAGATCCCAATCATTACGAAATATCAGGAAAAACAAGGATCCCAACACTGACCCATGGAATTCTGGGGGTTCTTCTCCGTAGTTTCATGTCCCACCAGGCACCAGCTGAGCCCAATTCAATCCCTTCACTGTACAATCCCATCTCTGGAAGGACAGGAGCACACACCCTTGAGGATCAGGTGGATTCTGGGTGGGTGAGATAAGAGCAAGATATTTGTGGTTGAATATTAATTACTTCCCACACCATCTGGGCAGAATTAATGTGAACTTCCTGCTATTGAGCAAATTGATTTTTTTAAATTTCAAAATATACTTTATTCATATATATAAATCTTTGGTACCTGTACAATTTGTCATGCTGTTCATAGATATATACATAGCATGTCTGAACATTACACAGAACAGATTGAATTCATCGAATTTACAGTTATCCTATTTACAGTTCCCTTTATTAACCATCCAGTCTCTTATTATTTAGCTGTGGCTTCAGCGGAACCCACCTAGTGAGTGGGTGCCCTGTTATACGATAGCAAAGGAACCTTCTTTAATCCCCAGTTTATGGGGTTACCATTGTCCATTTGACTGTTCTGTCTCCGGGGTCGCTGTCTGCACCCCACGGTGACCACAAACTGCTGGACCTTCGCTGGGCTGAGGTAGCTATCCAGCTCCTCACTGGGGTCATTTACCCGCTCTGGTGTCATTGAACCAAGGCAAGTTTCCGCACCGTCCAGATCTGTGTCTGACAAAGGGACTGTCAGAGGATCACAGCTTTCAGTTACCTGTAGTTGTGGGGCAGTGGGTACCCCCTGGTTCTCCCTGGGTGGAGGGTGGACTTCGGGGAGTCTGTTGTTTCCTGGTTGGGAGGAAATGCCCTCCTCTTTATCTATGGCGCTTTGTCTCTTCTTCTGGTGGTGGTGACCTTCTTTGCGCCCGTCTTCCCCTTCCGAAGCACGGCCTTCTCTCCCTCGTGCAGCTGTCTTTTCCCCCTTTGCTGGGAGGCTTTGGGGGGCCTGGCAGGATTTTCTCTTCCTGTTTACTCTCTAGATGATTATAAATCCTCTCTCGTGTAGCCCTTTCCAACACTTTACCCACAACATTAATATGGCATCACTGGTCTACAATTACCAGGGTTATCTCTGTTCCCCATGTTGAACAAGGGAACAACATTTGCTATCCTTCAGTCTTCTGGCACTATTCCTGTAGACAATGACAAAATAAAGATCAAAGTCAAAGGCTCGGCAATCTCCTCCATGGCTTCTCAGAAAATCCGAGGATAAATCCCATCCGGCCCAAGGGACCTATCTAATTTTACACTTTCCAGAATTGCTAACAACTCCTCCTTGTGAACCTCAATCCCATCTAGTCTGGTAGCCTGTATCTCAGTATTCTCCTCAACAACATTGTCTTTTTCTACTATGAATACTGACAAAAAATATTCATTGAGCACTTCCCCTATCTCCTCTGATACCATGTACAACTTCCCAGTACGATCCATGATTGACCCTAATCTTACTCTAGTCATTCTTTTATTCCTGATATACCTACACAAAGACTTTGGGTTTTCCTTGACCCTATTCGCCAACAAGTTATCATGTCCCCTCTTTGCTCTTCTTAACTCTGAAGCACTCTGAGCTAACACCTCTCATCCTAACATAAGTCTTCTTCTTTCTCTTGACAATAGATTCAACTTCCAGAGTAAAACATGGTTCCCATGTTTCTGGATCAGTGGTGCTGGAAGAGCACAGCAGTTCAGGCAGCATCCAACGGGCAGCGAAATCGACGTATCGGGCAAATGACTTTCATCAGTAATAAATCAGGATTTATTCCTGATGAAGGGCTTTTGCCCGAAACGTCGATTTCGCTGCTCGTTGGATGCTGCCTGAACTGCTGTGCTCTTCCAGCACCACTAATCCAGAATCTGGTTTCCAGCATCTGCAGTCATTGTTTTTACCTTGATGCTTCCCATGCTTGACAACTTCCTCCCTGCCTGACCGGTACATACTTACCAAGGACACCTAGTAGCTGTTCCTTGAGAAAGCTCCGCATTTCCTGCCTGGGAGCAGCGGGAGACAGAGCGGAGGTAACGTTGGAGACAAGGAGGTTGCCGGGAGCGGCTAAACCCGAGATACTGCACATGTAATATCTCCCTCTCGCCCACCCTCCTGTAGCCACAAGAGAAAAGGTTTCTGTAAGGTAAGGATTTTTAAAATCTTTCTTTCTGTCATATATTCAAGTGCATCGTTTGGTTTTAGTTTGTCGATAAAAAGCTAAGGCCTACAATGGCAGGGACCTCAGACCCATGGTATATGCCTCCTGCCTGACGTGGGAGCTCAGGGAAATGGCTGACATCCCTGACTCTTAGAAGTGTGTCCCGCTGCAGCTCTTGTTTGACCGCATGATGGCTCTGGAGCTGCAGATGGACTCACTGTGGAGCATACATGATGCTGAGGAGGTCGTGGATAACACGTTTAGTGAACTGGTCACATCGCAGGTTAGAGTTGCTGAAGGAGAATTGGTGACCAAAAGAAAGAGAAAGAGTCGGAAGGCAGTGCAGGTGTTCCCTACAGTCATCTCCCTCCAAAACAGGTATATGGATTTGGGTACTGTTGGGGGAGATTGCTCACTAGGGAAGGGCAGCAGTTGCCGGTATGATGGCACCATGGGGAGCACTGCTGTTCTGAAGGGTGGGAAATAGACTCGTAGTGATATCGTCCTCGGAGATCTTATTGTGAGGGGAGTAGATAGGTGGTTCTGTGGCCAAAAACGAGACTCCTGGATGGTATGTTCCAGGTGTTCGGGTCAGGGACGTCATCGATTGGCTGCAGAGCATTCTGAAAGAGGAGGGTGAACAGTCAGTTGTCGTGGTGTATATTGGCACCAATGATATAAGTAAAAAGTGAGATGAGGTCCTGAAAGCAGAATTCAGTGAGCTAGGAGAGAAGTTAAAGAGGAGGACCTCAAAGGTAGTGAACTCAGGATTACTACCAATGCCACGTGCTCACCAGGGTAGAAATGAAAGAATAGGCAGGATGAGCACGTGGCTTGAGGGATGGTGTAGGAGGAAGGGTTCAGATTTGTGGGACATTGGGACCAGTTCTGAGGCAGGTGGGACAGTTACAAATTGGACAGTCTACATCTGAACCAGACTGGAACTAATGTCCTTGGCTGAGTTTTTGCTTTAAACTAATGTGGCAGGGGGCTGGGAAGCAGAAGAGAAGACAAGTAGACAGTGAGGTGGAAACTGGAGACTGGAAGGATCATGAAGTTAGCATTGCTGGTCAGGGATGATATCATGGCTGTGCTAAAGGAGGACACTATGGAGGGTTTGAGCAGTGAGGTCTTATGGGTGGAGCTGAGAAATAAGAAGGATGCAGTTACATTGTTGGTGCTGTACTACAGGCCTCCCAACAGTGAGGGTGAGGTAGAAGAACAAATAGGTCAACAGGTTATGGAAAGATGTAGAGGTAACAGGGGAGTGGTGATTGGAGATTTTAATTTTCCCAACATTGACTGGGGTACACTTAGTGTCGGAGGTCTGGATGGGGCAGAATTTGTAAGGAACATCTAGGAAAGTTTTTGAGAGCAGTATGTCAATAGTCCGACAAGGGAAGGGGCCATATTGGACCTGGTGTTGGGGAATGAGCCAGGCCAAGTGCTAGACATTGCAGTGGGGGATTTCTTTGGGAACAATGACCACAATTCTGTGCGTTTTAGAATACTCATAGACAAAAGATCAGAGGAATGCTAAGGGAAGAGTACTAAATTGAGCCAAGGACAATTATATCAAAATTAGGCAGGTGCTGGGAAATGTGGATTCAACACAGCTCTTTGAAGGAAAGTCCACATTTGATATGTGGGAGACTTTCAAAGATAGGTTGAAGATAGTGCAGGATAGGCATGTCCCTCTGAAAACAAGACACAGGAAAGGCAAGATTCATAAACCGTGGATGACAGGAGAAATCATGAAACTAGCCAAGAGGAAAAGGGAAGCATACATAAGGTCCAGATATCTAAGAACGGAACGTGCCTTGGAAGAATACCGGGAGAGTAGGACCAGTCTTAAATGAGGAATCAAGGGGTCATGAAATAGCTTTAGTGAGCAGAATTAAGGATAATCCAAAGGCCTTTTATTCTTATATGAGAAGCATGAGGGTAATGAGAGAAAGGGTTGATCTGATCAAGGATAAAGAAGGAAGGTTGTGTGTCAAACCTGAGAAAATGGGTGAGATTCTCAATGATTACATCATATCAGTTTCCACTGAGGTACGGGAGATGATGAATGCTGAGATTAGAGATAGACGTTTGTTTACTCCGGATCACGTTGGCTTAAGGAGGGACAATGTGTTGGGTAGTCTAAAGCATATTAAGCTGGACAAATCCCCAGGACCAGATGGGATCTATCCCAGGTTTCTGAGGGAGGGAAGAGAAGAAATAACTGGGGCCCAAGTAGATGTCTTTGTAGCATCCCTAAACACAGATTACGTACTGGAAGACTGGAGAGTTGCTAATGCTGTCCCCCTGTACAAGAAGGGTACAGGTATATTCCAGGTAACTACAGACCAGTGAGCCTGATGCCAGTGGTGGGAAAGTTGCTGGTGAAGTACTGAGGGATAAAATCTAATTATATTTGGAAAAGAATGAGCTTATCAGTGATAGGCAAGTTGATGAGTAGAGTGTTTTGGGAGTTCAGGTCCATTGCACCCTGAAGGTGGCTGCACAGGTGGATTGAGTGGTCAAACATGGCATATGGTATGCTTGCCTTCATCAGACAGGGTATTGAGTATAAGTGCTGGCAAGTCATGTTAAAATTGTACAAGACGTTGGTTCAGCCGCATTTAGAATACTGTGTACAGTACTGGCCGCCACGTTACCAAAAGGATATGGAAGTTTGGAGAGGGTGCAGAGACGGTTTACGAGGATGTTGCCTGATATGGAAGGTGTTAGCTATGAAGAGAGGTTGAGTAGGTTAGGATTGTTTTCATTAGAAAAAAGGAGATTGAAGGGGGACCTGATTGGGATCTATAAAACCATGAAGGGTATAGACAGAATGGATAGAGATAAGCTTTTTCCCAGGGTGAAGGATTCAATAATGAGAGGTCACGTGTTCAAGGTGAGAGTGAACAGTTTAAGGGAAATATACGCAGAAAATACTTTACACAAAGGTGAAAGGTGCCTGGAACACATTGCCAGCAGAGGTAGGAGAGGCAGGTATGGGAGATTCATTTAAGATGCATTTGGGCAGATGCATGGGTAGGTGGTGAGCAGAGGGATACAGATGATTAGGAATTGGGCGATAGGCTTAGGCAGTGGATTTGGATCAGCTCAGGCTTGGAGGACCGAAGGAGCCGTTCCTGGGCTGTAAATTTTCTTTGTTCCTTTTGTTCTGTATTTAAACCGTACCCATCCTCTGCAGTTTCCTTCCCCATCCAATGCATTCGAAATCTTGCCTAAGTGATCGTAATTGCCTTTCCCTCAACGATAACACTTGGCCTGGGTGAAATGGACACAGAAGACTGAAAAGCCATTTCCCCAGAACAGCACGTTTAATTGCAATCGCTTAAAACAATTAGTAGATTTTCTGGGGCAGAGAGAAAAGGAGTGAAAGGAAGAAATGAGGTTGTCAGTTTCTCATTTCTGGCTGACCACATCTACTAAGGGAAAAAGAGGAGTCAGTGTGGAAAAGTAGAGAGGCCAAGGAGAATAGGGAGAAAGTTGAAAAGGACAAGAGGGGAGAGAGATAAAATTGGACTGTGACAAGATCATGGTGTCTAATGAAACCAGGCTCAAACATGATGATGCTAAAGAGACCCAGACCCAAGACTGGGAGGGCTGGTATCAATGGTACACTGTAAGGCAGGGCCAGGGCCAAGATCAATGACTCTCCACACTTTCTTCCCCAGACCCAAGCGCCCTTAGTGTTCCTGTTGCAAAACACAACAGGCGGCACAGTGGCTCAGTGGTTCGCACTGCTGCCTCACAGCCAGGGACCCAGGTTCGATTCCAGCCTTGGGTGACTGTCGACATGGAGTTTGCACATTCTCCCCGTATCTGTGTGGGTTTGCTCTGGGGACTCCGGTTTCTATCCAAAGGTGTGCTGCTCTGGTGAACTGGCCACGCTAAAATGCCCATAGTGTTAGGTGCATTAGTTGGTGGTAAATATAAGGTAGGGGAATGGGTCTGCGCAGGTTACTCTTCTGTGGATCTGTGTGAACTTGTTGGGAGAAGGGCCTGTTTCCATACTGAAGGGAATCTAATCTAACATCTGCTCCAAAGGGGCAGGCAGAAGTGGACCGGTCCATCAGCTCCCTATGTACACATTTCTTGGTCCAGACAGCCAGACCATCCATGTCTACTGGACCTGGATACCCTCCGAGTTATGCGGTATAGTCACAATAATGCCCAGCCCAAAAACAAATACTGAGGATAACCTACAAAAGTTAGAGATCTTGTGTGAAAGCCACATCCCAAATTGTGAGGACATTGAGCTGATGATGGATGTGTATTTGGGCACCAATAAATGGAGACCATTTAAGGGCAAAAATAACTGGCCAAAGGGCCCTTGGAACAAGGCACATTCCAGACAACTTTGGGAAGGATTACAGAAATCTCCAGGTGAGAGATACCCGAAAAGCGTTAACTGGGGAAAGGAGCTCAGTAATGGACTGAGGAGAGCCAGGAAGGGGCACGAGAAAGGCTTGGCAGGAAAGATTATGGAGAACCCCAAAGCATTTGACTCATACGTGAGGAATAAGAGAATGCTCAGGGAGAAGGCTAAAGTGACTCAGCCAACGTTGTCAATCTCATATGCTGCAGGTAAGGATGCCCTGAGACATGGTACATTGGTGAAACCGAGCAGAGGATACAGCAATGGATGAATGGGCACCGCACAACAATCAACAGACAGGAGTGTTCCCTCCCAGTTGGAGAACACTTCAGCAGTCCAGGACATTCAACCTCAGACCTTCGGGTGACTGCCCTCCAAGACGGACTTCAGGGCAGGCAGCAGCGAAAAGTGGCCGAGCAGAGGCTAATAGCTAAGTTCAGTACCCATAGGAAAGGCCTCAACTGTGATCTTGGGTTCATGTCACACCAAATTTGGCCACCATTGCAATACATACACACTCATACAAACACTCCTACGCACACACACCCACACTCACACATGCACCCTCTCACAGACTTAGACCCCTTTACACTCACACACACATATACACTCTCTCTCACACTCATAACCCCCCGCCACAGACACACACACATAAAGACACACACAAACCCACATGCACACATACACATATGTTTGTGGGGTGAATTTGTACTGACAGAGTTACATTGTACTTTGCTCAAAATCCACATGAATCCATGTAAGACTTCATTAACTCACTTTTTAGATTAGAATCAGTCCAAACATTATGGCACAGACAGGGAACACAGAGGGCTAACACCTTCAACATCTTAACATCTTATTTGGCTGACATCAATTATTACAGTTGACCTGAGAATGTAACTTTTAAAAAACTTTGTGATTTACATATGAAAGAAGTGAAACTGACATGGTCATTCTAACAGATGAGAGATTTAACAATCAATCAAGGTATTTTTAAATGTATAATTTCAGTTACATCACACTGGAAATTTTTGCTATAAATTCTGTGTCTTACAATTGTGTACTCCCCAACCACCTGATGAAGGAGCAGCGCTCTGAAAACTAATGCTTCCAATTAAACTTGTTGGACTATGACCTGGTCTTGTATGATTTTTAACTTTGTACACCCCAGTCCAACACTGGCATCTCCAAATCACGATCAGGGAGAAGGTAGGGCCAGTCAGGGAATATTTTAAATATCTAAAATGAGTTACAAAGTAAGTTTAAGATTAATGGGCCATCTTAGAGAAACAAAAAATGAACAAAGAACATTTCCAGCCCAGGAACAGGCCCTTCAACACTTGAAGCCTGAGCCGATCCAAATCCACCCAATTCCTAAGCATCTGTATTCCTCTGCTCCCCACCTACTCATGTATCTGTCTAGATACATCTTAAATGAATCTACCATGCCTGCCTTTACTACCTCTGCTGGCAATGCATCCCAGGCACCCACCACCCTCTGTGTAAAGTACTTGCTGCGTATATCCCCCTTAAACCTTTCACCTCTCACCTTGAAAGTGTGACCTCTTGTTATTGAACCCCTCATCCTGTTAAAAAGCTTATCTCGATACACCCTGTCTATAACTTTCATGATTTTATAGATCTCACATAGGTCCCTCCTCAATCTCCTTTTTTACTAATGAAAGCAATCCTAACCTACTCAACCTCTCTTCATAGCTAGCACCTTCCATATCAGGCAACATCCTCGTAAACCGTCTCTGCACCCTCTCCAAAGCATCCACATCCTTCTGGTAACGTGGTGACCAGAACTGTACACAGTATTCTAAATGCAGCCAAACCAAAGTCTTGTACAATTTTACCATGACCTGCCAGCACTGATACTCAATACCCCTTCCAATAAAGGCAAGCATACCCTATGAATTGTTGACCACTCTATCCACCTGTGCAGCCACCTTCAGGATACAATGGACCTGAACTCCCAGATCTCTCTGCTCATTAACGTTTCGCAAGACTCTTCTGTTTACGGTATAGTTTGCTCTAAACTTAGACTTCCCAAAATGTATCACCTCACATTTGCCTAGATTGAACTCCATCTGCCATTTCTGCGCCCAACTCTCCAGTCTATCTATATTCTCCTGTATTCTTTGACAGTCCTCTATGCTTTCTGATACTCCACCAATCTTCGTGTTATCTGCAAATTCACTGACCAGACCAACAATGCCCTCTTCCAGATCATTTATGTAAATTACAAGCAACAGTGGCCCCAGCACTGATCCCTGTGGAACATCATTGGTCACCTTTCTCCATTTCGAGAGACTCCCTTCAATTACTACTCTCTGTCTCCTGTTGCTCAACCAGTTCTTTATCCATCTAGCTAGAACACCCTGCACACCATGTGACTTCACTTTCTCCATTAGTTTACCATGGGGAACCATATCAGACACCTGACTAAAGTCCATGTATATGACATCTACAGAACTTCCTTCATCTATCAGCTTGGTCACTTCCTGACAAAATCTAAGTTAGTAAGGCACGATTTAAACCACACAAAACAATATTGCCTATCAGTGATAAGCCCATTCTTTTCCAAATATAAACAGGTATTATCCCTCGGTACTTTCGCCAGCAACTTTCCCACCACTGACATCAGTGTGAAGTATGTTTTGCCTGAATCAAACAGAAATGTTTGACTTTTGTTTCAAAATATTATTCAATAATTTACCATGTGCTACAGATCCCTTCAGATGTCTGGGATTAGATTGGCAGTAATAATTAAATAGCAACATTGGATGAGATTGAACAATTAGCAATGGACAGTGGTAGCAGATGCAAAACTAAATTGAATAATGGGTTGTAATGGCAATTGAAGTTAACGTGTATTTGAGTGAAAAGGAAGATTTGATGAGAGTATTAAACTGACAGCTTTCTCTTAGTGATGTTTGTGTCCTTGTCTTTCCTGGTGAACTTGGTGAGCGAGCAGAGTCACATCGCTCTGGACTGGATCTTGCCTGAGAAAGGTGGCACCTGTGCCCTCATAGGTCAGGAATATTGCACCTACATCCTTGATAATTCTGAAGAAATCACTAACCTGGCTGAGCGTATCCGAAAGGAAATGGTCAAGCTACATGAACTCAGTGATCGCTGGGGATTTGTTAGTTGGTTGAGCAGTATTTTTGGAAATTGGGGAAGCACAATCGCTCAGTGGGGTCTTGGGACACTGATCCTGATTGTAATTGTTTTGGTTCTGGGAGGGTGTGTCAGGACCCTTTGCACCAGCTACGGTGTAATGCAAGCTACAGTCAGCGCTATGGTCCAACGGTGATAATCCTGGAGGGTGAGGGTAGAGAATTCCAAAGACTGGCTCAGATTGAAGTTTAAGGTTGTTCTTTCAGGGTAAAAGGGGGAAGTGTGGAAAAAGTTATATTGAAACAGAGAAATGTACAGATGAATCCTTGTGCTGCTGTGCGGGTATTTACATATGTTTACCACAGGTCACAGAAGCGTACCCAGCCTGTTACAGGAAAGCAAGAAAAGAGAAAACTCTGAACCACACACAACTGCAGGAGTTTAATGCAGATGACCTATTAAGGGAATAACTGTCCTTAAGGTTTGTGATCAAGAAGTAAATGCTCATTAAGAAGAAATGAAATATGATTGACATGGGGGTGTGCATAGTAATGTGATTGTAATTGTGTGTGTCGGGCTCAACATGCTTGGGACCTTGCTGGCTGACTCTCATTGCCTGTAATAAAAGGAACTGTGTGTGAAATGTACTGTCGTTTGGCTGATCATTTCATCAACTATGTAACCCCTACATTTTCATCATCATCCCATGGATCCTCCCAGTCAAGAGTTTGAGTCTCCTCATCACTGTCACTCTGGGTTGTAGGTGTATTTAAGACCATGATTGTGTCACTGCCTACTCTATTGAACATTATGACTTTCCTCTTAGTCTCTTCGACTTTCTACTTTTCCACACTGAATCCTCCAGTCATTTATTAGATTTAGCCAGCCAAGAATGAGAAACTGACCACCAAATTTCAGTCTTTTTCTCCTTCTCCCTTTGTCCCAGGACATCTGCTGGTTGTTTCAGACAATTCCAATTAAAGGTACCATCAGGGGAAATGGTTTCCCAGTGTCAGAACATAGAACATAGAACGGTACAGCACAGAACAGGCCCTTCAGCCCACGATGTTGTGCTGACCATTGATCCTCGTGTATGCACCCTCAAATGTCTGTGACCATATGCATGTCCAGCAGTCTCTTAAAATATCCACAATGGCCTTGCTTCCACAACTGCTGCTGGCAACGCATTCCATGCTCTCACAACTCTCTGTGTGAAGAACCCACCTCTGACATCCCCTCTATACTTTCCTCCAACCAGCTTAAAACTATGACCTCTCGTGTTAGCCATTTCTGCCCTGGGAAATAGTCTCTGGCTATCGACTCTCATTATCTTGTATACCTCAATTAGGTCCCCTCTCCTCCTCCTTTTCTCCAATGAAAAAAAGTCTAAGCTCAGTCAACCTCTCTTCATAAGATAAGCCCTCCAGTCCAGGCAGCATCCTGGTAAACCGCCTCTGAACCCTCTCCAAAACATCCACATCTTTCCTGTAATAGGGCGACCAGAACTGTACGCAGTATTCCAAATGCAGTCTAACCAAAGTTTTATAGAGCTGCAACTAGATCTCACGACTCTTAAACTCAATCACCCTGTTAATGAAAGCCAAACCACCATCTGCTTTCTTAACAACCCTGTCCACTTGGGTGGCCATTTTAAGGGATCTATGTACCTGCACACCAAGATCCCTCTGTTCCTCCACACTGCCAAGAATCCTATCCTTAATCTTGTACTCAGCTTTCAAATTTGACCTTCCAAAATGCGTCACCTCGCATTTATCCAGGTTGAATTCCAACTGCCACCTCTCAGCCTATCTCTGCATCCTGTCAATGTCCCGCTGCAGCCTACAACAGCCCTCTATACTGTCATCGACACCTCCAACCTTTGTGTCATCTGCAAACTTGCTGACCCATCCTTCAATCCCCTCATCGAAGTCATGAATAAAAATTACAAACAGTAGAGACCCAAGGACAGAGCCCTGTGGAACACCACTCACCACTGACTTCCAGGCAGAATATTTTCCTTCTACTACCACTCGCTGTCTTCTGTTGGCCAGCCGATTCTGTATCCAGACAGCTAAGTTCCCCTATATCCCATTCCTCCTGACCTTCTGAATGAGCTTACCATGGGGAACCTTATCAAAAGCCTTGCTGAAGTCTATATACACCACATCCACAGCTCGACCCTTATCATTGTTTCTAGTCACATCCTCAAAGAACTCGGTAAGGTGAGTGAGGCATGACCTGCCCCTCACAAAGCAGTGTTGACTGCATTTATTCAAGCCATGCTCTTCCAGATGGTCATAAATCCTATCCCTCAGAATCCTTTCTCACACCTTGCAAACGAAAGACGTGAGACTTACTGGTCTGTAATTGCCTGGGATTCCACTATTTCCTTTCTTGAAGAGAGGAATTGCATTCGCCTCTCTCCAGTCCTCAGTACGACTCCAGTGGAGAGCGAGGATGCAAAGATCTTCGCAAGTGGTGAAGCAATCGCATTTCTCGTTTCCCAAAGCAGCCGAGGACAAATCTGGTCCAGGCCTGGTGACTTATCAATCTTCATGTTTGACAAAATTTTCAGCACATCAGCTTCCTCTATCTCTATCTATTCCAGCATGCACACCTGCTATTCAAAGGTTTCATTCATTACAAAGTTTGTTTCTTTCGTAAAGACAGGATCAAAAAACTCATTTACGGCTTCCCCCACCTTCTCAGACTCCACACACAAGTTCCCTATGCTATCCCTGATCGGCCCTACACTTTCGTTGACCATTCTCTTACTCCTCACAAAAGTGTAAAATGCTTTTGTGTTCTCCCTAATCCGTTCTGTCAAGCCTTTCTCGTGCCCCCTCCTGGCTCTCCCCAGACCATTTTTGAGCTCCTTCCTCACCTCCCTGTAGTCCTCTAGAGCTGAACTTGACCCTAGCTTCCTCCACGTTATGTGAGCTACCTTTTTCCTTTTGACGAGAAGCTCCACCGCTCGCGTCAGCCAAGGCTCCTTTATCTTACCCTTTCTTGCCTCTCTCAGAGTGACATATTTATTCATCACTCGCAACAACTGTTCCTTAAACAGTCTCCACATGTCTATAGTGCCTTTACCATGGAACAATTGTTCCTAATCTATGCTTCCTAACTCATGTGTAATCGCATCATAGCTTCCTCTTCCCCAATTAAATCTCCTCTCATTTTGCCTAATCCTCTCCTTCTCCATAGCTACGTAGAATGTGAGGCAGTTGTGGTCACTATCACCAAAATGCTCTCCCACCACAAGATCTGATACCTGCCCCGGCTCGTTTCCGAGCACCAAGTTTGGAATGGCCTCTCCCCTCATCGGCCTGTCAACGTACTGAGTTAGGAAACCCTCCTGAACACACCTTACAAAAACACTTCCATTCAAATCTTCTGCTCGAAGGAGGTTCCAATCAATATTGGGAAAGTTAAAGTCACTCATTACAATCACCCTACTCCGTCCACACTTTTCCAAAATCTGCTCACCTATGCTTTCTTCCATCTCCCTGCTGCTATTGGGGGGCCTGTAATAAACCCCTAAAGAGGTGACTGCTCCCCTGCTGTTCCTAATTTCCACCCATACTGACTCAGTAGGCAGATATTCCTCGACAATGGAAGCTTCTGTAGCTGTGATATCCTCTCTGATTAGTAGGGCTACACCCCCTCCTCTTTCCCCACCTCCCTTTTCTTTTTAAATGCTCTAAACCCTGGAACATCCAGCAACCATTCCTGCTCCTGAGAAACCCATGTCTCTGTTATGGCCACAACATCATAGCACTAGGTATTGATCCATGCTCTAAGTTCATCACTTTTATTCCTGATACTCCTTGCGTGAAAGAAAGCACACTTTAACTGATCCCTTGCTTCTTTCCCAGGAAAATCCTTCCCACGAGCTGGTCTTCCTCTTGCTATTACCTCATCTGCATCAACTCTGACCCCTGGTATACAGCTCAGGTTCCCATCCCCCTGCCATACTCGTTAAAACCCTTTTGAACTATTCGAGCAAACCTTCCACCCAGGACATTGGTCCCCTTCCAGTTCAGATGCAACCTATCCTTCTTGTACAGGTCCCACCTTCCCCAGAAGGCATCCCAATTATCTACATATCTGAAGCCCTCCCTCCTATACCAGCTGAGCAGCCACGTGTTAAGCTGTGCCCGATCCCTGTTCCTCGCCTCGCTATTTCGTGGCACCGGTAGTAAACTAGAGAACACTACTCTGTTCGTCCTGCTTTGCAGCTTCCATCCTAACTCCCTGAAATCACTTTTTATATCCTCAATCCTTTTCCTGGCTAGATCATTAGTGCCAATATGTAACACGATTCCCGGCTGTTCGCCCTCCCCTTTTAGAACCTTATACACCCGATCGGAGACATCCCGGACCCTGGCACCAGGGAGGCAACATACCTTCCGGGAATCCCGATCCTGACCACAAAATCTCCTGTCGATTCCCCTAACTATCCAGTCCCCTACCACGAGTACTTTTCTATTCTGCCCCCCCTCCCTTCTTTGCCACAGTGTCAGGCTCAGTGCCAGAGGAACTGACTGCTATGGCTTTCCTCTGGTAGGTCATTCCCCCCCCACAGTATCCAAAACGGTATACTTATTGCTGAGGGGAATGTCCACAGGGGATCTCTGCACTGTCTGTCTGTCCCCTTTCCTCCCCTAACTGTAACCCATCTATCCTTGTCCTGAGCCTGAGGAGTGACCAACTCCCAGTATCTCCTCTCAATTACCCCCTCAGCCGCCCGAATGATCCGTAGTTCATCCAGCTCCAGCTCCAATTCCCTAACACGGTTTTCAAGGAGCTGGAGTTGGGTGCACTTCCCGCAGATGTAGCCAGCGGAGAGTATGCCATGTCTCCCACCTGCCACATTCTGCAGGAGGAACAAGCAACTGCCCCAGCATCCATACCCCACTTATCTGAACACCCTCAGTACTAAAGTAGAAATCTGAGTTCAAGTTGCTATAAAATTAATAACAAACTTATATTCAATAGAGGAAGTTTAGAATAGAGGAAGTTTGGCCGCCTTGCTGAGATATATGGTCACTGCTTTCCTTCCCAGCTGCCCCTCTGGACCTTGTCACTTCCTCCACTCCTTCTGTGAAAGAGAAAACACCGCTGCCCGCTACCGGGAAGTAATTTTAAAAAACTGCCTTACCTTAGCTGCAGTCTTCCGGGTTCGTCTTACCCCCGCTGCTGCTCACACTCCAAATGGCCATTGGGGTCGAAGGGTGAGTATTTATATTCACTGCTTTCCTTCTGGGTCCATTTCACCAACTTGTCGACGATATTTATGAAGTCCGGCCCGTAATGGATATACATGTGTGTTAAAGGTGTTCCCTTCTGAGGGTGAGCCTCTTGTGAGACATTGTTTCCCATTTTCCCAACTGGTTGTGATACACCATTCACGGAATGATGAGCCTGTTGCTCCAACTGAGGTTCTCTCCATCCACTTCCTCTGACCTTCACGTGGCCCATTTGAGCTCTTACTCCCGGCTCAGTCTGGGTATCTGAGATATTTGTTGGACAGAACTCACTCCTCAGTCAATTCACCAGTTATCAGACCAAAAACAAATCAGTTTGGGGTGTTTTTGTTTGTAATTCAGCTGTTCTTCACAGTGACCTAACTTATCAGAGCTTGGCAACACATAACATATAAGATGTACAACCACACAATCATATATCTCACATTTCTGTCAGCAGAGTCCCTGAATCTATTTTGTCAATGTGCCCAACCTTACTCTGGGATCCCTTGGTACAATTTACTGCAAAGTCACTCGTACTATCATCTCATCAATCAGTCTGGCCTTGCATTCAGACACAGGTGGGAACTCTAACCCCTTTTCCCTGGGGGACTCTAATCCCTTTTCCCTGAGGGGACCATGATCTCTTTTCCCTGTGGAGACTCTAATCCTGTTTCTTATCCAATATATTCCAGCATGCTGGAGCAATATTCACTCACATCACACATTCAAGTCTGGACCATTGTCATTCCTGATTGGCTTCCCTCAGTCTTGGAACACAGGTCACAAACCTCCTTTCTCACTGGTAATCAATCTCAAGGGATAAAGTCCCTACCTTTCATCTGCTGCAGCTGGTTTGTTTACCGATGGGGCACTGTCTCCAGGACCGTACCTCAAGCCAAAGGGTTAGCCATCTTGGTGGAGCCTCCAAGAATTGTCGAAGAAATGGTCAGCCAAACGACAGTACATTTTAGACACAGCTTCCTTTTATTGCAAACAATGAGAGTCAGCCAACAGGGTCCTAAAACCCTGGCATATTGAACGCTCCGCATGCTGTTACAATCACAGTTTTATATGCAAGTCTATGTCAATCAAAAATTGGTTTCTTCTTCTTGACCGAAAACATATCAATTTCAAGCCTTGGCAACACTGCAGACCAATCACATATCACTTTAGCAATATGTCATTGAGCAGGAGCTCATTTGCCTTAAATCCTATTTTGCAGTTTGAATGGGATTTAAAACTTCCTCTTATTTAGTAAGGGATGCACTGGCACTGGAGAGGGTGCTGAGGAGGTTCACTAGTTTGATTCCAGAGTTGAGTGGATTTGTTTAAGAGGAGAGACAGAGTAGACTGGGATTACATTCAGTGGAATTGAGAAGAATGAGGAGGAATCTGATCAAAAGACATAAAATTATGAAGGGAACAGATTAGATAGAAGCAGGGAGGATGTTCCCAACAGTGGGAGATACTAAGACTATAGGGCATAGCCTCAAAATTAGGGGGAGCAGATTCAGGACTGAATTGAGGAGGAACGTCTTCACCCAGAGAGCTGTGAATTTGTGGAGTTGCCTGTCCAGTGAAGTAGTTGAGGCTACCTTGGTGAGTGTTATTAAAGTAAATCGAGATAATTTCTTGAACTATAAAGGAATGAAAGGTTATGGCGAGCAGGTGGATAAGTGAAGCTGAAAGATCAGCCATGATCTTATTGAATGGCAGAGTGGGCTCCAAGGTGCAGATGCCTACTCCTGTTCCTAGTTCTGGTGTTCTTCCCTGGTTTATCTGGAATAAGTTGTGATTAGCACATCTAAGGAAAGATAACTAATTACATAGCAACACCAGTTTTTATCTGTGCATTACTGTCTCAATGTGGTTTATAATGTCTTCTAAAAATGTTGCATAAAATATACCGAGACAGCTGAAAAATATTTTCAAAGTTACATGAATTTTAAAGGATTTCAGAAAACATTATGTTACTTCACTCGAGAAACAGAAGTTCTGATGCAGATTTTTGGAAATTATGAATGGGTTCAATCCGATCGATTCGGTGAAGAGTTCCCCTTCTAAGAAGTCTGAACATTTGGATCTGTGAACATTTGGTGACAAATAAAAGAAATGGGGAGTTCAGGTGAAGGATGTTTATTGAGGCAATGATGAGAACGTGGATAAAGCAGTACCTTCTGTGTCCCTGCGATTCTCCACAATTCACACACATCAATTTCTTGTCAGTTCCACAAAACACCTTCAGTTCTACCTGACCTTCCACACAGTGATGTTTCCTTTCCTTCCCTTGAGGATTCTGATTTAAGTTTTGAGCTTCCTTGGCTAGATTCGCTATGGCCTGATTTACCCTGAAGTTTACATCCAGAAACTCCTGTTACATTCTGGGCAGGATTCATCTGCTGCTTTTCCCAACTCTGGGTGATACAGGAGCGGCAGAAATTGTGTCCATATTCCAGTGTAACCAAGTTGGTGAAGAAATCCGGTCAATGGGACAATTTAAATCCTCGGTCAAGCTCTCTCCCTGCTGTCTGAAATCCATGTACACACTCAGCATTTCTGACTTTGTTTCAGAAAGGAACCGTGCCATTCTAATCTCACAATGTCCTCCGGGTGTTTAAGCTGCAGCAAAGTGGTTAATTCCGAACTGCCTGCTGTGGAGGTGTACAAATCCCTTGGAAAAACTACAATCCAAATGGAATATAGCAAATAGGTCTCAAATGATTTAATGTTAATTTTCTCATGGGGAATTGGGAATGCCAATAACTGGAGCTCTGGCCGGGGATGACTGAACACTGTAATGAATTTAAAAGTGGCTGTGCCATGTGTCCAAAGAATTCCCTGCTCTTTCCTCATGTACCAGCAGAAATGAAATACATGCCCTGGAATCTCGATGACAATCTGATCTTGAAAGTTTCTCACAGAAAAGATTTCCTAAACCACGCCACCTTCTGGGACATCACTGAGCTAACACCGGGCTGCAGGAGCTCTTCCAGTTATAATCGCTGTAGGACTCTGCGATATTGTTTTCTATACCTGTGACTCCGCTTCACCATTAATTCCCAAAAAGTTGTCTCTACAACATCATAACCCGTGCGTAATCATAGCCATGCTCCAGTTTTCAATGGCAGTCCTGCTACCCAGCATGCATAGGAATGTGGAATCCCTTCTATCACTTGTTCTGTGAGATACAGTGCGCTTTATCTCTCTCTCTCTCTCCGTCTGTGTGTGTTTATCTCTCTCTCTCTCCCCCTCACACCCCCGTCCCTTCTCTCTCGGTGTGTGTGTGTGTCAGTGTGTGTGTGTATGTATGTATATAGTTGCAGAATGGGCAGCTTCCGGGGACAGAGAAAGGAGGATGGTTCACATCCCGGGGCAGGGTTGTAATAAACAAGAACTTTCACTCGCGGGGAAAACAGTGAAGCCTCTGATCTCCGATGGGGAAGGAAACCCAGGGAGAGGGGGCAGGGGAGATTATTCACAAAACCTGTGGCTCCTTGAATCAAACGCATAGGGTCCTGCAGCACGGAGACAGGCTCTTCCACCCAAACTGGTCTCAGAGTCACAGAGATGTACAGCACGGACAACAGACCCTTCGGTCCAACTCATCCATGCTGACCAGATATCCCAACCTAATCAACTCCCATTTGCCGGCACTTGGCCCATATCTCTCTGAACCCTTCCTTTTTTATCCACCCATCCCCAGAAGCCTTTAGAACATATAGAACATTACAGCGCAGTACAGCCCTTCGCCCTCGATGTTGCGTGACCCATGAAACCAATCTGAAGCCCATCTAACCTACACTATTCCATTTCCATCCATATGTCTATCCAATGTCTATTTCAAATGCTGTATTTGTACCAACCTCCACCACTTCCTCTGGCAGCTCATTCCATTCACGCACCACCCTCTGCATGAAGAGGTTGCTCCTTAAATCCCTTTTATATCTTTCCCCTCACACCCTGACCTCTGTCCTCTAATTCTGGACTCCCCTTCCTTGTCTATTTTTCTTATCCATGCCCCTCATCATTTTATAACCTCTCTAAGGTCACCCCTCAGCCTCCGATGCTCCAGGGAAAACAGCCCCAGCCTATTCATTCTCTCCCTGTAGCTCAAATCCTCTAACTCTGGCAACATCCTTGTAAATCTTTTCTAAACACTTTCAAGTTTCACAACATCATTCCGATAGGAAGGAAAGCACAACTGCATGCAGTCTTCCCATGGTGGCCTAGCCAATGCCCTGTACAGCCACAACATGACCTCCCAACATCTATACTTAATACTCTGACTAAATAAAGGAAAGCAGACCAAACGCCTTCTTCACTATCCTGTCTACCTCCGACTCGACTTTCAAGGAACTATAAACCTACACTCTAAAGTCCCGTTGTTCCCCAACACTTCCCTGGGCCTTACCATTGGGTAATGTACCTGGGCAGCACAGTGGCTCGCAGTGCTGCCTTGCAGTGCCAGGTACCCGGTCCAATTCCAGCCCCGGGTGACTATCTGTGTGGAGTTTGCACATTCTCCCTGTGCCTGTCTGGGTTTCCTTCGGATGGTCTGGTTTACTCCCACAGTCCAAAGGTGTGCAATTCAGGTGAATTGGCCACGATAAAATGCCCATAGTGATAGGGGCATTAGTAGGGAGTAGGGAATGGATCTGGGTGGGTTACTCATCTTTGGAGGGTCAATGTGGACTTGTTGGACCAAAGGGCCTGTTTCCACACTGTGGGGAATCGAATCTAACCATTAAGCGTATAAGTCCTGCTCTGACTTGCTTTTCCAAAATGCAGCATCTGACATTTACCGAAATTAAACTCCACCTGCTCCTCCCCATCCCATTGGCCCATCTGTTCAAGATCCTGTTGTACTCTGAAGTAACTTTCTTCATTGTCCACGAAACCTCCAATTTTGTTGTCACCTGCAAACTTACTAACTACACCTCCTATGGTCATCTCCAAATCATTTATATAAATGACAAAAAGTAGTCGACCCAGCACCAACCCTTGTGGCACTCCACCGGTCACAGGCCTCCAGTCTGAAAAGGAACCTCTACCACCACACTCTGTCTTCAACCTTTGAGCTAGTTCTGTATCCAAATGATTGGTTCTCCTTGTATTCCATGAGCTCGAACCTTGCTAACCAGTCTTCCATGGGGAACATTGTCAAACACCTTATGGAAGTCCATATAGATCACGTCTACTGCTCTGCCCTCATCAATCCTCTTTGTTACTTCTTCAAAAGACTCATGATTAGTGAGGCATGATTGCCCATGCACAAAGCCATGCTGACTATCTCTAATCAGTTCTTGCCTTTCCAAATACATGTAAATCCTATCCCTCAGGATTCCCTCCAACAACTTGCCCCCCACTGATGTCAGGCTCACCGATCTATAGTTCCCTGGCTTTTCCTTACCATCTTTCTGAAATAGTTGTACCACATTAGACAACCTCTGGCACCTCACCTGTGACTTGTTGTTACAAATATCTCAGCAAATGGTCCACCAATCACTTCCCTAGCTTCCCATAGAGTTCTAGGGTATACCTGATCAGGTCCTGGGGATTTATACACTTTTATGCATTTCATGCAGCACCATCTCCTTGTAATATGGACATTTTTCAAGATGTCACATTCTGTTTATCCACATTCTTTATCTTCCAAGTCCTTCTCCACAGTAAATACTGATGCAACATACTCGCTTAGTACCTCACTCATCTCCTGATGCTCCACACATAGGCTGCCTTGCTGATCTTTGAGGGGCCCTCTTCTCTCCCTAGTTCCCCTTTTGTCCTTAATATACTTTTGGATTCTCCTTAACCCTATTTGCCAAAGTTATCTCATGTCCCCTTTTTTGCCCTCCTGATTTCCCTCTTAGTATACTCTTACTCCCTTTATACTCTTCTCAGGTATCGCTTAATCTCTCCTGCCTATACCTGAGAAATACTTTCTACTTTTTCTCAAACAAAACCTCGATTTCTCTAGTCATCCAGCATTCCCAACACTGACCATTCTTATCTTTCATTCTGACAAGAAGTTACTGTCTCTGGACCCTGGTTATCTCATTTTTTTAAATGCACACAAACCCCATTTCCCTGCACTTGGCCCATCTCCTTGTTATTCATACATTGAGGACAAAATGAGGACTGCAGATGTTGGAGATCAGAGTCAAGACTGTGGTGCTGGAATAGCACAGCAGGTCAGGCAGCATCCAAGGAGCAGGAGAATTGACGCTTTGGACATAAGCCCTTCCTGATGAAGGGTTACACCCAAAACATCAATTCTCCTGCTCCTCAGATGCTGCCTGACATGTTGTGTTTATCCATGTATTTGTCCAAATGTCTTTTAAATGTTGTAATTGTACCAGCATCAACCACTTCCACAGGCAGCACATTCTATATGTGTACCACCCTCTGTGTAAAAAAGCTGTCCCTCAGGTTCCCTTTTATTCTTTCCCCTCTAACCTTAACCTCATGCCCTCCAAGCCTCGATTCCCCAACCCTGGGAAAACACTGAGTGCATTCTCCCTGTCCATCCCCCTCATCATCTCATACATGTTTACAAGATACCCCACCCAGTCTCCTACACTGTACAGAAAACGGCCTAGCTTCTCCAACCTCTTCCGATAACTCAGTCCCTTGAGTCCTGGCAACATCCTTGTAAATTTCTTCTGCATTCTTTCCACTTTAGTAACATCCTTCCTATAGCAGGGTGACCAAAACTGAATCTATTACTCTCAGTGCAGCCTCACCAACCTCTGGTACAAATGTAACACAGAGTCATAGAGATGTACAGCATGGAAACAGGCCCTTCACTCCAACTCGTCCATGCCGACGAGACATCCCAACCCAATCTAGTCCCACGTGCCATCCTTCCAAACCCTTCCTATTCACATATACATTCAAATTACTTTTAAATGTTGCAATTGTACCAGCCTCCACCACTTCCTCTGGCAGCTCATTCCAAATGTGCACCACCTTCTGTGTGAAAATGTTGCCCCTTAGGTCTCCTTTATATCTTTCACCTCTCACCCTAAAAATACCCCCTCTAGTTCTGGAATCCCCACCCCAGGTAAAAGACTTTGTCTATTTATCCTATCCATCCCCATCATAATGTTGTAAACCTTTATAAGGTCACCCCTCAGCCTCTGATTCTCCAGGGAAAACAGCCCCAGCCTGTTCAGCCTCTCCTTATAGCCCAAATCCTCTAACCCTGGCAACATCCTTGTAAATCTTTTCTGAACCCTTTCAGGTTTCACAACATCTTTCTGATAGGAAGGAGACCAGAATTGCACGCAATATTCCATCAGTGGCCTAACCAATGTCCTGTACAGCTGCAGCATGACCTCCCAATTCCTGTATACAATACTCTGAACAATGCCCTGACTGATGAAGGCCAGTGTACCAAAGTCCTTCTTCACAGCCTGACTACCTGTAACTCCACTTTTAGAGAGCTGTGCACCTAAACTCAAAGGTTCATCTGTTCCTCCACATTTCTCACGGTCCTACCATTCACTCCAAACTCCTACTTTGATTTGACTTTCCAAACTGCAACACTCACACATCTCTAGATTAAACTCCGTTTGCCATTTCTCATCCACTTCCCAACTAATCAAGATCCTGCTGCAATATTTGATCACATCAGAACATAATATCATAAGAACTAGGATCACGAGTAGGCCATCTGACCCTTCCAGCCTGCTCTGCCATTCAATAACATCATAGCTGATCTTTTCATGGCCTCAGCTTCACTTACCCACCCACTCACCACAACGATAATTTCTTTACTGCTCAAAAGTTTGTCTATTTTTGTTTTTAAAACACTTACTGAGAAAGCCTCAACTACTTCCCTGGACAGAGAATTCCACAGATTCACATCCCTCTGGGTGAAGAAGTTTCTCCTCAATTCAGTCCTAAATCTGCTCCCACTAATTTTGTGGTTACTCCCTCTTGTCCTAGTTTCATCCACCAGTGGAAATATCCTCTCTGCTTCTATCTTATCTATTCCCTTGATAAATTTGTGTGTGTCTATACTATCCCGTTTCATTCTTCAAAATTCCAATGACTATAATCCCAGTCTACTTGGTCTCTCTTAATAAGCCAACCCCCTCATCTCCGGAATCAATCTAGTGAACCTCCTCTGCACCCCCTCTCATACCAGTACATCCTTTCTCAAGATAGGAGACCACAACTGCTCACAGTGCTCCAGGTGCAGCCTCACCAGCACCCTATACAGGTGCAACATAACCTTCCCACTTTGAAACTTAATCCCTTTAGCAATCAAGGAAAAAGTTCCATTTGACTTCTCCATTACTTGCTGCACCTGCAGACCAACCTTCTGTGATTCGTGCACAAGGACACCCAGGTCCCTCTACACAGCACCATGCTGCAATTTCTGACCATTAAAGTAACAGTCATTTTTACTAGTATTCCTACCAAAATGGATGACTTATTCACTCCATCTGCTAAGCCTTTGACCTCTCATTTAAAGTAGCTATGTCCCTTTGCAAAGTTTTACAATCCTCTGCACACATTACCCTACTACTCACCTTAGTGTCATCCAGTAACTTCAGCACACTCCACATAGTCCCCAACTCCAAATCAGTGATGTAAATTGTGAATAATTTCAGTCCCAATACTGATCCCTGAGGAACACCACTCGTCACTGATTGCCAACCAGAAAAGCTCTCATTTATCCCCACTCTTTGCTTCCTGTTCACTGAAGAATCTTCTCTCCATGTTAATACTTTACCCATAATACCATGCATCTTTATGTTATGCAGTAGCCTTTTATTTGGCACCTTGTTAAATATCTTTTGGAAATCGAGGTACACCACATCTCCTGGGTCCCCATTGCCCACCTTACTGGTAGTGGCTTCATAGAATTCCAATAGATTAGTGAAGCATGACATGCCCTTCAGGAACCCATGTTGCATCTGCCCAATGGGACAATTTCTAATCAGATGCCTTGCTGTTTCTTCCTTGGTAATATGCTCAAGCATTTACCCCACTACTGAAGTTAAGTTAATTCATCTTTAATTCCCTATCTTTTGTTTACCTCCATTCTTAAACAGTGGCATCACGTTTGTTGTTTTCAATCTGCTGGAGCTGTCCCAGAGTCCAGTGGATTTTGGAAAATTACCTCAAGTGCATCTGTTATTTCTCCCACCATCTCTCGCTAAGTACCCCAGGATGGATTCCATCAGGGCCAGGAGAATTGTCTATCCATAGCTCCATTAACTTGCCCAACACAAGCTCTTTGTGATAATGATTGTTTCCTCACCTATCTTCATCTCTTTGTCAGTTACTAGCATGTTATTTGTGTCTTTCCCTGTGAATACTGGCACAAACTACCAGTTCAATGCCTCGGCCATTTCCTCCTATCCCAATACTAAATGCCTCTTCTCATCCTCCAAAGGTCCAATGTTTACTTTTGCCTCTCTTTTTCGTTTTACATATTTATAAATACTTTTGCGATCTGTCTTTATATTCTGTGTTAATTTTTTCTCATGGTTTATCTGACTTTTCTTGATAGCTTGTTTTGTCGCTTTCTGTGGAGCTTTAAAACTTTCCCAGTTTTCCAGTTTCCTGCTGATCTTGGCCACTTTGAATGCCTTGTCTTTCAGTTTGATTGTCTCCCATATTTCCTGTGACACTCATGGCAGATAACCCCTTTACCTACAGTCCGTCATTTTCACTGGGAGATATCTTTGCTGTGCACTTTGAAATTTTGTGTTGAAAATCCTCTACTGTTCATCAACTGTCCCACCATAAAGTCTTTGCTTCCAGTCTAACTTAGCCAACTCCACCCTCATCCTATTGCAGTCTCCTTTGTTTAAACACTGGGCCCTGGTATTGGCTTTTATCTTTGCACTTCCCAGCTGTACTCGAAGTCCCCCCACACTGTAATCGCTCCTTCCATGAGGATCCCTAACTGTGACATCATTAATTAGAGTCATAGAGATGTACAGCACAAAAACAGACCCTTTGGTCCAACTCATCCATGCCGACCAGATATCCTAACCTCATCTAATTCCATTTGCTAGCACTTGTCCCATATCCCTCTAAACCTTTCCTATTTATATACCCATCCAGATGCCTTTCAATTTTGTAATTGTACCTGCCTCCACCACTTCCTCTGGCAGTTTGATCCATACATGTTCCGTCCTCTGTGTTTACCCCTCAGGTCCTTTTTAAATCTGTCAGCTATCTTCGTTATCTATGCCTCTCGTGATTTTATAACTATCTATGAGGTCACCCCTCAGTCTCCTACACTCCAAGGAAAAAAATTCCCAGCCTTTCCAGACTCTCCTTATATCTCACCCCTTTCTGTCCAGGTAGCAACTTAGTAAATCTTTTCTGCACTCTTTCTAGTTTAACACTATCCTTTCTATAGTAGGGTGACCAGAACTGCACAGAGTTCTCCAAATGTGGCCTCACCAATGTCTTGTACAGCTACAACAAGACATCCCAACTCCTATAGTCAGTGCTCTGACCAATGAAAGCTGGCATGCCAAAAGCCTTCTTCACTGCCCTGTCTACCTGTGAATCCACATTCAAGGAGGAATGAACCTGTATCCCTAGACTGCTTTGTTCTGTACCACACCTCAGGATCTTCCCATTGACTTTGTAAGTCCTGCTCTGGTTTGACCAACAAAATGCAACCCTTTGTATGTATTGTTGGTCCTCATTAGAAACACCCTTTTGTCAGAAGCATTGCTTACCTCCCTTCCCTGAGTATTTCTGATTTGTCGATGAGATGTTTGTGATATTTGAATCGATAGCAGTGTCACAGAATTTCTTGACCTGATGTCAAACTCTCCATCGAATGCAGCAAACAAGTCAGCTCCCCTTCCATGGGGGAGTCAGCGGAGAAATCTCACAGTGTGTTCTCAGATACTAATCTGCTGACAGCACATGGTCACTGTCAACTTACACATCAGCTTCCCCAGAGTCCCACATGTTACACCATCTCTTATTGACAACTCATGGAATCTTCCAGCAAACTTCAGACTTGTGCCTTATTGATGATGGACAGGCTTTGGGGGGTCAGGAGGTGAGTTACTTGATGCAGTGTTCCCAGTCTCTGACCTGATTTTGTAGCCAGTGATTTTCTGTGGTGAGTCCACTTGTGTTTCTGATCAATGGTCATTCCCAGGATGTTGGTATTGAGAGACTCAGTGATGATAGCACCATTGAATGTCAAAGGACGATTGTCTCTTATCAAGGATCGTTATTGCCTGGCATGTGCGTGTGGCAAATATTACTTGCCACATGTCAACCCAAGCCTGGATATTGCACAGGGCTTGCTGTATTTGAATCTGAACTGCTGAATATTGAACAATCATCAGTGAACATTCCCACTTCTGACACTATCATGGGGGAGAATGTCATTGATGAAGCAGCTGATTGGGCCCTGCGGAACTCAAAGCTATAGCCCGAAGAGAATCTGAACTCAAACTCTGAAGTCCCTTTTTTGCTTCATGTTTCTGAAGTCTTTCCCCCTTTAGAATATAGTCGATGCCTCTATTCTTCCAAAGTGCATAACCTCATACTTTCCCACAGTGTATTCCATCTGCCACTTCTTTGCCCACTCTCCCCGTCTGTCCAAGTCCTTCTGCAGCCTCCCCACATCCTCGACACCACCTGACCCTCCACCTATCGCTGTGTCATCCACAAACTTAGTGACAATACCCGTTCACCCAGATTGTTAATGTTTAATGTGAACAGTCGTGGTCCCGACACTGACCCCTGTAGGACTCCACTAGTCACTCAGTGCCATCCTGAATAAGACCCCTTTATCCCCACTCTCTGCCACCTTCCAGTCAGCCAATCCTCTATCCATGCCAGTACCTTGCCCCTAACGCCATGGGCTCTTATCTGATTGAGCAGCCTCCTACATGGCACCCTGTCAAATATCTTCTCTAAATTCAAATAGATCACACCGACTGGCTCCCATTTGCCTCACTTTCTTGTTCCCTCCTCAAAGTATTAGCACAGTCTTGTGAGGCATTACCCACCTCCCCACCACATCCCCTCCGTCCCCGTTCCCCACCTCGATGAAGCCATGCTGATTCAGTCTGATTTTACCGTGCACTTCACAATCTCATCCATAATAATACACTAAAATCTTAACAACGACTGAGTTCAGGCTAACTGGCCTAGAGTTTCCTGGCTTCGGCCTCCTTCCTTTCTTCAACAGTGATGTTACATAAGCCATTTTCCAGATCCCTGGGACCATTCCTGATCTCAGTGATTCCTGAAAGATCACCACAAATGGCTTCACAATCTCCTCAGTTAGCCCCTGGTGTAGTCTGTGTGGTCTGAGTGATTTATCCACCTTCAGACCTTTCTGCTTCCCAGCACCTTCTCCTTAGTGATGGCCACATTCTCCTTAGTGATGCTGTTGGTATCTTACACTATGAAAACTGATGCAAAGCACCTGTTCAGATCCTGCTCTGTTCCTTCGTTCCCCATGACAACTTCTCCATCCTTATTTTCCAGCGATCCAATGTCCACTCTTGACTGTCCTTACTTTGTGTATATTGACAAAAAGCCCTTTCCAATCTCCTTTTATATTACAAGCCAGCTTACTCTCAGATTTCCTCTACTTCCCCCTTATTGCTGTTTTCGTTGTCCTCTGTTGGTTTTCAAAGCCTTCCCAGTCCTATGGCTTCCCAATAATCTTCACTTTCTGTTTGTTTTACTTATAAATATAGACATGTTCACTTAGACAAAATCAACATAGAACGTAAAGGTATGCATTTTCAAAGATATATTTGTCCAAATGTAGACGTGTTCACAGGCAACAGACACACACACACACAAAATGTGACAGATGCACACATAGAAAGTAGATTGGGTGGTAAAGAAGGTGTATTACACCTGGCCTTTATTGGTCAGAGAATTGCTGGGCGGCATGGTGGCACAGTGGTTAGCACTGCTGCCTCACAGCACCAGAGACCTGGGTTCAATTCCCGCCTCAGGCACCTCTCTGTGTGGAGTTTGCATATTCTCCCCGTGTCTGCATGGGTTTCCTCCCATAGTCCAAAAATGTAGGTTAGGTGAATTGGCTGTGCTAAATTGCCCGCAGTATTAGTTGAAGGGGTAAATGTAGGGGAATGGGTCTGGGTGGGTTACACTTCGGCAGGTCGGTGTGGACTTGTTGGGCCGAAGGGCCTGTTTCCACACTGTAAGTAATCTAACTGAGTTCAAGAGTCAGGATGTCATGTTGCAGTTTTATCAGACTTCAGTTAGGCCACACGTAGAGTATTGTGTTCAATTCTGTGCACCACATTACAGGGAGGATGTGGAGGCTTTGGATAGAGTGCAGAAGAGGTTCATCAGGATGCTGCCTGGATTCGAGGGTATGAGCAATAAGAAGAGAATTGAAAAAATTCGGGTTGTATTTTCTGGAGTGGTGGAGGCTGAGGGAGACTTCTTAGAAGGTTATAAAATTATGAGCTGCATATGTAGGATTGATGGTCAGAATCTTTATCCCCGATTTGAAATGTCTAATACTCGGGGTCATGCATTTAATGTTCGAGGGGGAAGGTTAATAGGGATGTGAGGGGCCGTTTTTTTACAAAGAGAGAGAAAGGACTGTGGAACGCACTGCCAGGGGGTGGTGGTGGAGGTAGATAAGGTCATTTAAGGGGCTTTTAGGGAAGCACATGAATATGCATGAAATGGGGGGATATTGACCAATGGCAGGCAGAAGGGATTAGTTTTATTTGGCGTCATGTTAGACAACATGGTGGGGCCAAAGGGCCCGTTCCTGTGCTGTATAGTTCTATGTTCGATACACAAACTGTCACACAAACTCACACTCACTCACACACAGACACACAAAATGCACACAAACGCAAAGACACAAAGGCTTCATCCGGAGACTCGCAGAAGATGTTAGAACATAGAACATAGAACAGTACAGCACAGAACAGGCCCTTCAGCCCACGATGTTGTGCCGACCACTGATCCTCATGTAGGCACCCTCATATTTCTGTGACCATATGCATGTCCAGCAGTCTCTTAAATGTCCCCAATGACCTTGCTTCCACAACTGCTGCTGGCAACGCATTCCATGCTCTCACAACTCTCTGTGTAAAGAACCTGCCTCTGACATCCCCTCTATACTTTCCTCCAACCAGCTTCAAACTATGACCCCTTGTGTTAGTCATTTCTGCCCTGGGAAATAGTCTCTGGCTATCGACTCTATCTATGCCTCAGTTACCTAGTATGGTGATGAATCATCTGAAAATGAATCTTCCAGCACAACGAACAAACCTACATACAGATTAGAAACTTTCTCACTTACGCATACACACAGAGAAACAAGCACGCCCACATACATACTCAAACAACACACTTACACCCACCCACACACACACATACACACACAGACATACACACACACAAATGCACTCACAAAAGCACAAACACATACACTCACAGGCACACATACACTCACACATATATGCACATGCACACCCACACTAACATGCACACACTCAAACAACACACACAAAAGCACAAACACATACACTCACAGGCACACACATATGCTCACACACATACGCACACGCACAAACACAGACACATACACAGACAGCAACACATACTCACACTTGTGCGCACACACACACACACACACACACACTTGCACATTTAGTATGAGATGTGTCATTTTAAGTGGGCAAAAGTGAGGAATGCAGATGCTGAAAACCAGAGTTTAGATTAAAGTAGTGCTGGAAAAGCACAGCAGGTCAGGCAGCATCCGAGGAGCAGGAAAACTGTCATTTTGAGCAAATGCCCTTCATCAGGATGAAGGGCTTTTGCCCGAAACATTGATTTTCCTGCTCCTCGGATGCTGCCTGACCTGCTGTGTCATTTTACAGTGGGGAGCATCGAAGTGACATTGAACAACACTATTATGAATCTTTGGCAGAAATTGTGGGACCTGGAGGTTTGAAAATGTTGGGATATTTTTCAAGAGTTTTTAGTGAAGCATATTTCTTTTGTTTCTTTATTTGGAATGTGAGTATTGCTGGTTTGGTCCAGCATTTATTACCACATCCCGAGTTAGCCTTGAGAAGGTGGGGGTGAGCTGTCTCCTTGAACCACTGCAGTCCATGTGCTGTGGGTAGACCAACAACACCCTGAGGGAGGGAGTTCCAGGGGTTTGACCCAGTGACACGGAAGGAACAGCGATATATTTCCAAGTCGGAAAGAGGTGTAGCTTGGAAGGGATCTTCCCAGCAATGGGGTTCCCATTTAATATGCGGACACTGTTGGTTTAATGTTTATTTGAAAACTTACATTTTGGAGGATTGTGGAAAATATTTTACATTTTGTGGGAACACCTCGAGTGGTTTCTTTAAAGGTCACAGGCACTGCTTTTCTAAAAACCAAACTTCCATGAAATGACATGACTTGTGCTCCCTGCTCGCTGTGCTGTACACCGTACTGTGGCTGTTTGTACTGTAACTGATGGAGAGAGTGCTTTGTGTCTGTAATTAGCTGAGGGACAAAGTCAAACGTCGCACAACATCAGGTTAACCTGGTGCTGTGTGATTTTTAACTTCACACACACACTTACATACAAACAGACACGCACACACACATACATACAGACGAACACACACATACACACACAATCATAAACACCCACTTCTCGGGAGTAGGTTAGGTTAGGATATCTAATGGGCATGGATGGGTTGGACTGAAGAATCTGTTTCCGTGCTGTACATCTCAATGACTGAATTGTTGACGTTCCCAGCTGATGTCGAAACTCTCACTGACACACACACACACACACACACACACACACACACACACACACACACACACGCTTCTGAGCAGACTCTAACCCCTTTTCTCTGGGGGATTTTCTCCCCTTTTCTCTGTCAGGATTCTAACCAATTCTCTCTGGGGTAACTCTAACCCCTTTTCTCTTGGGGGACTCTAACCCATTCTCTCTGGAGGGAATCTGACCCCTTTTCTCTGGTTCCTGTAGGCGGCTCAAAGCACCTTCCTTTAATTCCTAAATATTCAGACCCTCTGGATCTACATTTACAACAAATTCAAATTTATTTTATCATCTCTCCTGATTGGTTTACCATTATTCCAACACAGGTCATAACACTGTTTCACCATCTCGATGGAACCTCCACAAATTATTGAGCAAATGATTAACAAATGTATAAAATAAAGAAAAGAACTACTGTTGTAAGAGATCTCATAACAGAAGTTGAGTTTGGACAAATTTGCACAGAAATATATCAAATCGTTAAACTGAGCTATAATGGAAGTTTAAGATTTATGGGTCATCTTAGAGAAAGAACAAATAAAATATGTTGTTTTTTAATCAAACAGATATGTTTGACTTCATTTTTAACAATAAAATGATTTACCTTGGGCCACAGATCTCTCCAGACATCTGGGATTAGATTGGTGGTAATAATTAAATGGCAAAATTGGATGTGATTAAGCAATTAGGGATAGAGAGAAGGGTCAGAAGAAAAGCAAATCAGAATAATGTGTTGAAATGCTGATTAAAGTGAACATCGTCGAAGAGTATGGTGCTGGAAAAACACAGCCCGTGGGGAGAAGGAGAATCAACGTTTCAGCATAAGCCCTTAATCAGGAATGAGGCTTGTGGGCTGGGGTGGAGGGGGCGCAGAGTGACAAAAGGGAAGGGGTGAGGTGAGGAGCATAGGTAGCTGGGAAAGTGGTAGGTGGATGATGGCGGAGGTGACAGCGATAGGTCAGAGAGGATGGAGGAGCAGATAGGTGGAAAGGAAGATGTACAGGTAGGACTGTTCAAGAGGGCGGTGACAAGTTGGAAGGTTGGGAATGGCATAAGGTGGGGGGAGGGAAGTGGGAAAACTGGAGAAATCCACATTGATCCTGTGTGGTTGCAGGGTCCTAAGGTGGAAGATGAGGTGTTCTTCCTCCAGGCATCAGGTGGTTAGGGTTTGGCGATAGAGGAGGCCCAGGACCTGCATATCCTTGGCAGAGTGGGAGGTGAGTTAATGTGTTCAGCCACAGGGCGGTGGAGTTGGTTCATGCGGGTGTCCCAGAAATGATCCGCAAGTTGGTGTTCTGTCTCCCCAGTGTAGAGGAGACCACAGTGGATGCAACGTATGCAGTAGCTGACCTTTGTGGAAGTACAGACAAATTTCTGATTGATGTGGAAGGATCCTTTAGGGCCTTGGACGGAGATGAGGCGGGAGATGTGGGTGCAGGGTTTGCATTTCTTGCAATGGCAGGGAATGTGCCAGGAGGGGAGGGTGGGTTGGTGAGGGGCATGGGCCTGACAAGGGAGTCACAGAGAGGATGGTCTCTGCGAAATGCAGATCGGTGTGGGGAGGGAAATATATCCCTGGTGTTGAGGTATGAATGCAGTTGGTGGCAATGGTGGAGGATGATGTGATGTGTCCAGAAGTTGGTGGGATAGAATATGGGTCAGGGAGGTTTCTGTCCTTGTTGCTATTGGAGGGGTGGGGTTCAAGGGCGGAGATGTAGGAAGTGGGGGAGGTACGCTGGAAGGTATCGTCGTCCATGTTGGAGGGGAAATTGTGATCTTTGAAGAAGGAGGCCATCTGGGATATTCTACAGTGGAATTGGTCCACCTGGGAGCAAGTGTGGCAGAGATGGAGGAATTGGGAGTAAGGCATTGCATTTTTACAGGAGGCAGGGTGGGAGGAGGTGTAGTCCAGGTAGCTGTGCGAGTCCATGGGTTTGTAGTGGATGTCTGTGTTGAGTCGGTCATATATTTTAGTGTAAATGAAGTTTAGGTGAGAGTACTAAACTGACAGCTTTCTCTCAGTGATGATTTTTTTCCATGTTTTTCCTGGTGAATGTGGTGATTGAGCCACTACCTGAGGCAGCATGACTATAGGTGGAGAGGTAAGTCAAATTTTGGAGATCTTTTGATTAGATCATATGAGAGTCAAGAATGTGTCACGTGATCTTGGTATGCTGATGTAAGTGTGCAGAAGTGAAGTAATAAATAGGAGTGAATGCTTGGTTTAAAAATAAGATGACATTGAAGAATGGGCCTCAGACATGTACATTTACTTGACAAACAGGTTTGTGTGGCTTGGAAGAGCATGGTTTAAACAATAAGACACTGACACATAATCCACAGAGAAGTTGATTTAAAGCAGTGATAGTCAGCTGAATTGAAAGAAGAAAAACAAAACAAAACAGAAATCATTTACAGATACTTCAGGAATAAGAACTGGGGAATTTTGAGTCCATGTATGATGGTAACGAGTTGCCTCTTTGCAGAATCACATCGCTCTGGACTGGATCTTAGCTGAGAAAGTTGGCACCTGTGCCCTCGAAGGTCAGGAATGTTACACCTACATCCCTGATAACTCTGAAGAAACAAGACTGACAAGCACAAAGTCATACAGCTCGTCACATAGTCTTACCACACCTTGCTTCTTATCACCTTCAGTGAGATAAGAAGACATTATAAACCACATTGAAACAGTAATGCACAGATAAAAACTGGTGTTGCTATGTAATTAGTTATCTTTTCTTAGATGTGCTAACCACAACTTATTCCAGATAAACCAGGTAAGAACACCAGAACTAGGAACAGGAGTAGGCATCTGGTCCTTGGAGCCCACTCTGCCATTCAATAAGATCATGGCTGATCTTTCAGCTTCACTTATCCACCTGCTCACCATAACCTTTCATTCCTTTATAGTTCAAGAAATTATCTCAATTAACTTTAATAACACTCACCAAGGTAGCCTCAACTACTTCACTGGACAGGCAACTCCACAAATTCACAGCTCTCTGGGTGAAGACGTTCCTCCTCAATTCAGTCCTGAATCTGCTCCCCCTAATTTTGAGGCTATGCCCTGTAGTCTTAGTATCTCCCACTGTTGGGAACATCCTCCCTGCTTCTATCTTATCTGTTCCCTTCATAACTTTATGTCTTTTGATCAGATTCCCCCTCATTCTTCTCAATTCCACTGAAGATAATCCCAGTCTACTCTCTCTCTCCTCTTAAACAAATTCACTCAACTCTGGAATCAAACTAGTGAACCTCCTCAGCACCCTCTCCAGTGCCAGTGCATCCCTTACTAAATAAGAGGAAGTTTTAAATCCCATTCAAACTGCAAAATAGGATTTAAGGCAAATGAGCGACTGCTCAATGACATATTGCTAAAGTGATATGTGATTGGGCTGCAGTGTTGCCAAGGCTTGAAATTGATATGTTTTCGGTCAAGAAGAAGAAACCAATTTTTGATTGACATGGACTTGCATATAAAACTGTGATTGTAACAGCATGCGGAGCGTTCACTATGCCAGGGTTTTAGGACCCTGTTGGCTGACTCTCATTGTTTGCAATAAAAGGAAGCTGTGTCTGAAATGTACTGTCGTTTGGCTGACCATTTCTTCGACAATTCTTGGAGGCTCCACCAAGATGGCTAACCCTTTGGCTTGAGGTACGGTACTGGAGATAGTGCCCCATCGGTAAACAAACCAGCTGCAGCAGATGAAAGGTAGGGACTTTATCCCTTGAGATTGATTACCAGTGAGAAAGGAGGTTTGTGACCTGTGTTCCAGGACTGAGGGAAGCCAATCAGGAATGACAATGGTCCAGACTTGAATGTGTGATGTGAGTGAATATTGCTCCAGCATGCTGGAATATATTGGATAAGAAACAGGATTAGAGTCTCCACAGGGAAAAGATTCCATGGTCCCCTCAGGGAAAAGGGATTAGAGTCCCACAGGGAAAAGGGGTTAGAGTTCCCACCTGTGTCTGAATGCAAGGTCAGACTGATTGATGAGATGAGAGTACGGATGTCTTTGCAGTAAATTGTACCAAGGGATCCCAGAGTAAAGTTGGGCACATTGACAAAATTGATTCAGGGACTCTGCTGACAGAAATTTGAGATATATGATTGTGTGGTTGTACATCTTATATGTTATGTGTTGCCGAGCTCTGGTAAGTTAGGTCACTCTGAAGAACAGCTGAATTACAGACAAAAACACCCCAAACTGATTTGTTTTTGGTCTGATAACTGGTGAATTGACTGAGGAGTGAGTTCTGTCCAACAAATATCTCAGATACCCAGACTGAGCCGGGAGTAAGAGCTCAAATGGGCCACGTGAAGGTCAGAGGAAGTGGATGGAGAGAACCTCAGTTGGAGCAACAGGCTCATCATTCCGTGAATGGTGTATCACAACCAGTTGGGAAAATGGGAAACAATGTCTCACAAGAGGCTCACCCTCAGAAGGGAACACCTTTAACACACATGTATATCCATTACGGGCCGGACTTCATAAATATCGTCGACAAGTTGGTGAAATGGACCCAGAAGGAAAGCAGTGAATATAAATACTCACCCTTCGACCCTAATGGCCATTTGGAGTGTGAGCAGCAGCGGAGGTAAGACGAACCCGGAAGACTGCAGCTAAGGTAAGGCAGTTTTTTAAAATTACTTCCCGGTAGCGGGCAGCGGTGTTTTCTCTTTCACAGAAGGAGTGGAGGAAGTGACAAGGTCCAGAGGGGCAGCTGGGAAGGAAAGCAGTGACCATATATCTCAGCAAGGCGGCCAAACTTCCTCTATTCTAAACGTCCTCTATTGAATATAAGTTTGTTATTAATTTTATAGCAACTTGAACTCAGATTTCTACTTTAGTACCGAGTGGGTGTTCAGATAAGTGGGGTATGGATGCTGGGGCAGTTGCTTGTTCCTCCTGCAGAATGTGGCAGGTGGGAGACATGGCACACTCTCCGCTGGCTACATCTGCGGGAAGTGCACCCAACTCCAGCTCCTTGAAAACCGTGTTAGGGAATTGGAGCTGCAGCTGGATGAACTACGGATCATTCGGGAGGCTGAGGGGGTAATTGAGAGGAGATACTGGGAGTTGGTCACTCCTAAGGCTCAGGACAAGGATAGATGGGTTACAGTTAGGGGGAGGAAAGGGGACAGACAGGCAGTGCAGAGATCCCCTGTGGACATTCCCCTCAGCAATAAGTATACCGTTTTGGATACTGTGGGGGGGAATGACCTACCAGAGGAAAGCCATAGCAGTCAGTTCCTCTGGCACTGAGCCTGACACTGTGACAAAGAAGGGAAGGGGGGCAGAATAGAAAAGTACTCGTGGTAGGGGACTGGATAGTTAGGGGAATCGACAGGAGATTTTGTGGTCAGGATCGGGATTCCCGGAAGGTATGTTGCCTCCCTGGTGCCAGGGTCCGGGATGTCTCCGATCGGGTGTATAAGGTTCTAAAAGGGGAGGGCGAACAGCCGGGAATCGTGTTCCATATTGGCACTAATGATCTAGCCAGGAAAAGGATTGAGGATATAAAAAGTGATTTCAGGGAGTTAGGATGGAAGCTGCAAAGCAGGACGAACAGAGTAGTGTTCTCTAGTTTACTACCGGTGCCACGAGATAGCGAGGCGAGGAACAGGGATCGGGCACAGCTTAACACGTGGCTGCGCAGCTGGTATAGGAGGGAGGGCTTCAGATATGTAGATAATTGGGATGCCTTCTGGGGAAGGTGGGACCTGTACAAGAAGGATGGGTTCCATCTGAACTGGAAGGGGACCAATGTCCTGGGTAGAAGGTTTGCTCAAATAGTTCGAGAGGGTTTTAACAAGTATGGCAGGGGGATGAGAACCTGAGCTGTATACCAGGGATGAGAGTTGATGCAGATGAGGTAACAGCAAGAGGTAGACCAGCTCGTGGGAAGGGTTTTCCTGGGAAAGAAGCAAGGGATCAGTTAAAGTGTGTTTGCTTTAACGCAAGGAGTATCAGGAATAAAAGTGATGAACTCAGAGCATGGATCAATACCTAGTGCTATGATGTTGTGGCCATAACAGAGACATGGGTTTCTCGGGGGCAGGAATGGTTGCTGGATGTTCCTGGGTTTAGAACTTTTAAAAAGAATAGGGAGGGGGGAGAAAGAGGAGGGGGTGTAGCACTACTAATCAGAGAGGGTTTCACAGCTACAGAAGCTTCCATTGTCGAGGAATATCTGCCTACCGAGTCAGTATGGGTGGAAATTAGGAACAGCAAGGGAGCAGTCACTTCGTTAGGGGTTTACTACAGGCCCCCCAATAGCAGCAGGGAGATGGAAGAAAGCACAGGTCAGCAGATTTTGGAAAAGTGTGGACGTAGTGGGTTGTTGTAATGGGTGGCTTTAACTTTCCCAATAATGATTTGAACCTCCTTCAAGCAGAAGATTTGAATGGAAGTGTTTTTGTAAGGTGTGTTCAGGAGGGTTTCCTAACTCAGTACGTTGACAGGCCGATGAGGGGAGAGGCCATTCCAAACTTGGTGCTCGGAAACGAGCCGGGGCAGGTATCAGATCTTGTGGTGGGAGAGCATTTTTGTGATAGTGACCACAACTGCCTCACATTCTACGTAGCTATGGAGAAGGAGAGGATTAGGCAAAATGGGAGGAGATTTAATTGGGGAAGAGGAAGCTATGATGCGATTAGACATGAGTTAGGAAGCATAGACTGGGAGCAATTGTTCCATGGTAAAGGCACTATAGAGATGTGGAGACTGTTTAAGGAACAGTTGTTGCGAGTGATGAATAAACATGTCCCTCTGAGAGAGGCAAGAAGGGGTAAAATAAAGGAGCCTTGGATGATGAGAGCAGTGGAGCGGCTCGTCAAAAGAAAGAAGGTAGCTTACATAAGGTGAAGGAAGCTAGGGTCAATCTCAGCTCTAGAGGATTACGGGGAGGTGAATAAGGAACTCAGAAATAGTCCGGGAAGAGAGAGGAGGGGGCACGAGAAAGGCTTGGCAGAACGGATTAGGGAGAACACAAAGGCATTTTACACTTTTGTGAGGAATAAGAGAATGGTCAACGAAAGTGTAGGGCCGATCAGGGATAGCATAGGGAACTTGTGTGTGGAGTCTGAGGAGGTAGGGGAAGCCGTAAATGAGTTTTTTGTTCCTGTCTTTACGAAAGAAACAAACCTTGTAATGAATGAAACCTTTGAAGAGCAGGTGTGCATGCTGGAATGGATAGAGATAGAGGAAGCTGATGTGCTGAAAACTTTGTCAAACATGAAGATTAATTAGTCGCCAGGCCTGGACCAGGTTTGTCCTCGGCTGCTTTGGGAAACGGGAAATGCAATTGTTTTGCCACTTGCGAAGATCTTTGCATCCTCGCTCTCCACTGGAGTCGTACCTGAGGACTGGAGAGAGGCAAATGTAATTCCTCTCTTTAAGAAAGGAAATCGGGAAATCCCCAGCAATTACAGACCAGTAAGTCTCACGCCTGTCGTCTGCAAGGTGTGAGAAAGGATTCTGAGGGATCGGATTTATGACCATCTGGAAGAGCATGGCTTGATTAAATGCAGTCAACACGGCTTTGTGAGGGGCAGGTCATGCCTCACAAACCTTATCGAGTTCTTTGAGAATGTGACTAGAAAAGTTGATGAGGGTCGAGCTGTGGATGTGGTGTATATAGACTTCAGCAAGGCATTTGATAAGGTTCCCCATGGTAGGCTCATTCAGAAGGTCAGGAGGAATGGGATACAGGGGAACTTAGCTGTCTGGATACAGAATTGGCTGGCCAACAGAAGACAGCGAGTGTTAGTAGTAGGAAAATATTCTGCCTGGAAGTCAGTGGTGAGTGGTGTTCCACAGGGCTCTGTCCTTGGGTCTCTACTGTTTGTAATTTTTATTAATGACTTCGATGAGGGGATTGAAGGATGGGTCAGCAAGTTTGCAGATGACACAAAGGTTGGTGGTAAGTTGGAAATAGATATAGTGACCATATAGAAAATGGAGCTCAGAAATGTTAACTAAAATGGCCCCGGCATATTGGCTGTATTTCCCGGCATCCTAAGCGACAGGCTAAGCGAAACTAATTGCTAACATAGCAATTTGTAAGAAGCCAGCCTAGCGGTAAACAATCCTCCCCACAGGTCCAAGGATGAGAAAGTACATAGCACAAGATAAAAGGGCAACCATCAGAGGAATACTGGAGCCTCATTGTTTTAGAGCTGTACTAATGAATATATGTGTAGTTTAGAGCAATTTTTGATATCTGAATGTTACCTTGAAGAGCAGAGTAAGAATAATGAGGGCTATGTTAAGAGCTTAACCAGATGGCTGTTGGTATCTGTGTGTGTGTTAGATTTAGAGCATTTTTTTTGTGTAAGCTTCCAATAAAATATGCTTAGTTTAATTTTACACTGTGCGATAGCTTGATGATACGGGACTCTGTATTGCGTACGAAGTTATGTATAAATGTAACAACTTTCCCTATCAACGGTGAGAGAATCCATCTTTTAGTCCCCGGCGTGGTCTAAAGTGGCTTTTCTCTCCCAGGATTGTTTGTATATTTGTATACTGACAGTCTTGAATAAAAACAGTACTGTTGAAATGTGTTAATCAAGTGGTGGTTCTCTGTTCTTGGACAGGCGTTCACAAAAAGCCCAGAAGCTCAAAGCTGAGCTTCCACATTTTGGTGGCAGCGGTGGGATCCCAACGGAAGGCGGCTCCTGGTGAGGGTTGAACAGGACACGGTCTTGCTGTGGCAAGGTGGACACGGGCCCAACTAGGACGTGAGCATACCGTTTGGGACTCGCGACTAGTGTCTCCCCAAGTCAGGGGCGGACCTGGATCCAACTCACCGCAGCAGGAGCTGCTACCGGACGGGATCCAGAACGGACCAGTGAACAGCTTTTTAAAGGGACCACCACAAAAGCGCTGGGAGTGCTATAGAAGGTAGGACAATTTAAAAAAAAGGGCGCTGGGAGCGCGGGGAGAAATAAGAATAGTTAGATACGTACGGGTTTAAAGTCCCTTGGGGTTAGAGTCCCCATAAAAGCACCACAGTACGTCTGTGTGAGAGGGTTTAAAGTCCCTTGAGCAGGATCTCATAAAAGCACCGCTCACAAGTAGTTGTTTAGATACGTACGGGTTTAAAGTCCCATGGGGTTAGAGTCCTCATAAAAGCACCGAGGTACGTATGTGTGAGAAGGTTTAAAGTCTCTTGAGCAGCATCTCATAAAAGCAACACTCACAAAAGGTTAGGGAAAGTTTAGGGAACATTATGGGACAGTTCATGGATAAATGTGAGGATCCGGGATTATTAATTGTAACAGTCTGCACAGAATATCCTGAGGATGCGCAGTCACTCAGGAAATTGTCAGGATGGCTAACAGAAAAATTGGGACCTGATGAATGGCCTGCAGGGGGTACATGGAAATTGGAGATTGTAAAGAGAGCTACGGAGTTAGTATGGAAAAAGGGAATAGGAGGAAAGAAGGGTAAGAAAATTATGGCTAAACTAAGAGATGCATGCTTAAAAAAGAAAGAGGAAGCTAAACAACAACACAAGCAGAAGGTTTACAACAGTTGGTTACATAATGCTACAAAAAGGGGGCTAAGTGTCACTAAGGATGGGCTTCCTTTGACCCTCCATGAGCTCAAGGTTGCATGTGCAAATTTTGATGAAAATATTAATAAGAACAAACGGTTGGCCAACCAAACGGTGGAGACGGCATTGTCAGACCTGAGGCTGGGTGCAGGATGGGAAGATAAGGGAATTAGTTCTAGGAATGTGGAATCCCCTCCCCAACCCCCTCCATCGGGTACAATACCCCAGCAGGCACGTAGTGAAAGGAGTTTTACCCCAAGCACAGGTAAAAAAGGATATCGGGCTCCACCACAGTGTGAACCCGAACGGCAATTGCCCTACCCTTGGACAGAGGAGGCTGACGATGACAGTTCAGAGATAGAAGAACCCTCAGGTCACATGTTCCCTATGCGTACTGTTCCTAACCCTCAAGCGGGACAGGTAAGAGTCCCCGGCCAGCCGCGCGCTAACCCTCCTGTCGCTGCGATTCTTTACCCACCTACCATAGAAATTTTTACGCCATGGAAACCGCAGGAAATTTTGGCACTGACTATGAATCTCCCTGACAAAGATAAGGACCCACAAAAATGGTGTGAATCAGTTGAAAGTATTTGGCAGGCTTACGGGGCAGTGGGAGAAGATATCTGGAACTTTTTGAGGGTTGTGTTTATTGGCTCTAAGTGGACAAAATTTTTGGAAATATTAAATATGCCCCCTGGTGCCAACAGTTGGACTGCTTTTACAGCACAACACCCCGAATCAACAACAACAGGAGCAGGAAATTAAAGAAGCAATGCGGCAGGTCCTCAGAAAACCGGTTGACTTAGCAAAAATCATTGATTTAAAACCAAAAAAGGGGGAGGGTACTGAGGAATACCTACAGAGGTTTAATGAAACTTATGGCACATATTCTGGGGACCCTCTTTTTCCTTTGGGAGTGGGGGCTGTCTCACAACAGTATAATAGTCTCTTGATGAACACTTTGCCTAAACCTACACAAGATAGATGGAAAACTAACAACTTAAATTGGATCAATTCCCCACACGGTGATACAGCTAGGGCAATTAAAGCATTATGGGGCGAGGGCCGAAAAACCTATTAAATCTGAATTTGTTGTACGGGAAAGTGATCAAAATACCATGGCCCCCTTGCGGCAACCTCCCACCCCTCCCCAGCAGACACAGCAGCAAGGGCTGTGGAGATTACCTGGTCCCCAGCTGCAGTCTGACAATAGAGGCTATCAGCTGGAACCGGATTTTTATGTCCCAGGCTGGCAAAACCAAAAGGGCTCAGAAAGCTGAATTAATTGCATTAACTAGGGCATGTGAGCTAGCCTCCGGACTTACAGCTAATATTTATACTGACTCTAGATATGCTTTCGGGGTTGCCCATGATTTTGGGACACTATGGGAAAATCGAGGTTTCCTCACCTCTTCGGGGACCCCTATCGTACACAGGGAGGAAGTCATTAATTTGTTACAGGCCATTCAAAGTCCTCGCGAATTGGCCATTATTAAATGTTCCGCGCACTCTGCCGGAACGGATCCGGTTTCTATGGGAAATAAACAGGCAGATGAAGTAGCGAAACAGGCTACGGAGCTCCCTGGCTCCTTTATGATGGTTCAGAGGAAATCTATTAGGGCCTCAGTTCCTGACAAGCCGCCTCCCTCCACCGCTGATATTGTTGCTTTACAGGGGGACGCCCCTGACAATGTACTTCATGAATGGACTGATCTGGGATGTTTCAAAGACGTTGACGGTCTTTGGAAAACCCCAGCGGGCCAGGTGTGTATGACTGATGTTTTAGCCGTCTGGGTGGTTGATGTTGTCCATCACTTAACACACTGTGGGGCTAGACAAACTGCAGATTTAGTCTGGGAATCTTGGTGGCATCCCAGTATTCTGCAATTGGCTAGAGCACAAACTAAAAAATGCTTGACATGTATGCAGCATAACCCTGGCAAGGGGGTCCCCTGTGAACAGGGTAGAACCCCGCTGCCTGAAGGCCCCTTCGATACGTTGCAAATGGACTTCATTGAGCTACCCAGAACGGCCAAGTGTAAATATGTTTTAGTTATTGTAGATGTTTTTAGTAAATGGATTGAGGCTTATCCTGCAGCCGATAACAAGGCTGACACTGTTGTTAAGCAAAAACTTTGCCAGAAAGCACGGCCTGGAACCCCGGTGGGAGGGCCCTTTCCAAGTCCTCCTTACCACCCCTACTGCTGTTAAGGTTGAGGGTCGTAAAGCCTGGATCAGCCTACACCATTGCAAGCTTATTGGGGAGGAATGATAATAAGGGGCAGCTACTGCTGTATGTATTTTCTCTTCCCTTGACATAGGTGCCACTAAGGAAGGAAGACTGAAGAAAAGTGAAACGATGAAACCTATCCTCTTTGTCTTTGGCCTCTGCCTAACAGCGACATGGACATCAATGCAGACCAGTAACACCACCAGCGATGCACCTCCCACTCTCCAAGGGCCTACAAGCAACTTTAGTGCAGCCACCGCGGAGACGTGGATAAAAACAGGCACCCTCGCGATGACTTCACACTCTACAGATGTTACTACTAAAATGACTAATGGTTTTGTGAGTATGGCACCACGTATTGCTTCTGATGGCCCCAATGGTACAGTAATAGTCCCGAGGGATCTCGTGAGTACTATGAGTGACAATATGACTATTAGCACCCCCCAATGAGTTTATCACTGCCCAGAGTGATAGGTACCCAGTCTAATAATATAAGTGAGTCCAGTCAGACCCTAGCTACCCCTTGCAACCTCATCGGGGATTGGTGGGTATGGAAACAGGAGAATAGCATAACGCTGAATAACACAGGCCCCACGAGAATAGTTCAGGTCAGAGTGAATGCCACGTGTGATCGTCATGGCCCAGGTAACAGTGGGTTTAACCAGACAATTTGTCCCTTGGTCGGCTTTCCTGACTACTCTAAGGCCACTTCTAATTATAGCAGCATAGTCATCCAAAATCTTGCATGGTCACAGGATTGCGTAGAGCATTTGCAAAACCTAACAGGACTTAGACAGTGGTACCCTGGATATAATATTACAACTCTGGATGCCAGGACAGAATGTCCCCGTAATATAACAATTCATAATACTGGCATCTGCCAGGAAGTAATGTATGTATGCCTACGAGGAAATGGCACCAAATCCGAGGATACCTATACTTACTTAAATGATACACGCACGTGCTGCCATGCCTTTGTGAATAATACTGCAGCGGACCCCAGAGACATTTTGGTTATGCAATCACACAGCCTATGAATACCTACCCATTAACTCTAAGGGCACCTGTGCGCTGATATATCACCTCCCAGCATTCCGGTTATTGAATTCAACCCCAGAGGTTAACAGCGAATGGAAGAAGTGGCATGACCTTAATTCAAATTACAAACCTCATGCTCGAGGCCGGAGAGATCTGTTCCACCAACAGACATTTTGGAGCAGATTCTTTGGCGCCCTTCTGCCCAATTATGGGGTCATGCAAGCCCTGGACCAGATTCGTGATCTCAGTCACGAGCTTGAGGAAATGGCTAAGGCCACTGCTGATGCCCTGGGTCATTTGGAACACGAGCAGACTGCCCTACGAATGATGACCTTACAGAATAGGATGGCTTTAGACTATCTCTTAGCAAGCCAAGGGGGAGCATGTGCAGTTATTGGCCCTGAGTGTTGTACCTATATTGAGGATGAGAGCTCGGCTGTATATAATGACGCTTCACTAATTAACGATGTTGCCACTAAAGCATATGACCTGGACCATTCAGTCTCAGAAGAGACCTGTGCCGGGTGGAACCTACTGTGTCAGCTGTTGGGATGGCTAAAGTCTATTGTGCTGGACATTCTCTCCATTCTGGCCATCATTCTTGGCATTTGTAGTAGTATCCGAATCGCTTGGGCCCTTATTACAAGAAGTTTTCAAACTTGTCCCGCACGACGCCGATGTAAAAAGGAGACAAGCCCGATATGGACACAGGAGGAAGGATTGACACCTACACTTTTGACTGATGACAATTCAGATGTAGAAACAGGAAAAGAGTTTGCTCGACTTCAACGTATTAATTTCTGAGGGTTATCATAAAATGATAAAAAGGGAGGAATGGTAAGTTGGAAATAGATATAGTGACCATATAGAAAATGGAGCTCAGAAATGTTAATAAAATGGCCCCGGCATATTGGCTGTATTTCCCGGCATCCTAAGCGACAGGCTAAGCGAAACTAATTGCTAACATAGCAATTTGTAAGAAGCCAGCCTAGCGGTAAACAATCCTCCCCACAGGTCCAAGGATGAGAAAGTACATAGCACAAGATAAAAGGGCAACCATCAGAGGAATACTGGAGCCTCATTGTTTTAGAGCTGTACTAATGAATATATGTGTAGTTTAGAGCAATTTTTGATATCTGAATGTTACCTTGAAGAGCAGAGTAAGAATAATGAGGGCTATGTTAAGAGCTTAACCAGATGGCTGTTGGTATCTGTGTGTGTGTTAGATTTAGAGCATTTTTTTTGTGTAAGCTTCCAATAAAATATGCTTAGTTTAATTTTACACTGTGCGATAGCTTGATGATATGGAACTCTGTATTGCGTACGAAGTTATGTATAAATGTAACAACTTTCCCTATCAACGGTGAGAGAATCCATCTTTTAGTACCCGGCGTGGTCTAAAGTGGCTTTTCTCTCCCAGGATTGTTTGTATATTCGTATACTGACAGTCTTGAATAAAAACAGTACTGTTGAAATGTGTTAATCAAGTGGTGGTTCTCTGTTCTTGGACAGGCGTTCACAAAAAGCCCAGAAGCTCAAAGCTGAGTTTCCACAGTGTCATTGACAGTATAGAGGGGTGTTGTAGGCTGCAGGTGGCAGGTGGAGTTTAACCTGGATAAATGGGAGGTGGTGCATTTCGGAAGGTCAAATTTGAAAGCTGAGTAAAGAATTGAGGATAGGATTCTTGGCAGTGTGGAGGAACAGAGCAACCTTGGTGTGCAGGTACGTAGATCCCTTAAAATGGCCACCTAAGTGGACAGGGTTGTTAAGAAAGCAGATGGTGTTTTGGCTTTCATTAACAGGGTGATTGAGTTTAAGAGTCGTGAGATCTTGTTGCACCTATATAAAACTTTGGTTAGACTGCATTTGGAATACTACGTCCAGTTCTGGTCACCCTATACAGGAAAGATGTGGATGCTTTGGAGAGGGTTCAGAGGCAGTTTACCAGGATGCTGCCTGGACTGGAGGGTTTACCTTATGAAGAGAGGTTGACTGAGCTTAGACTTTTTTTCATTGGAGAAAAGGAGGAGGAGAGGGGACCTAATTGAGGTATACAAGATAATGAGAGGCATAGATACAGTCGATAGCCAGAGACTATTTCCCAGGGCAGAAATGACTAACACGAGGGGCCATAGTTTTAAGCTGGTTGGAGGAAAGTATAGAGGGGATGTCAGAGGCGGGTTTTTCACACAGAGGGTTGTGAGAGCATGGAATGCGTTGCCAGCAGCAGTTGTGGAAGCAAGGCCATTGTGGATATTTTAAGAGACTGCTGGACATGCATATGGTCACAGAAATTTGAGGGTGCATACACGAGGATCAATGGTCAGCACAACATCGTGGGCTGAAGGGCCTGTTCTGTGCTGTACCGTTCTATGTTCTATGTTCGGACACTGAGAAACCGTTTCCTTTGATGGTACCTTTAATTGGAATTGTCTGAAACAACCAGCAGATGTCCTAGGACAAAGGGAGAAGGAGAAAAAGACTGAAATTTGGTGGTCAGTTTCTCATTCTTGGCTGGCTAAATCTAATAAGAGGCTGGAGGTTTCAGTGTGGAAAAGTAGAGAAGTCAAAGAGAGTAAGAGGAAAGTCATAATGCTCAATAGAGTAGGCAGTGACAAAATCATGGTTTTAAATACACCTACAACCCAGAGTGACAGTGATGAGGAGACTCAAACTCTTGACTGGGAGGATCCATGGGATGATGATGAGGATGTAGGGGTTACATAGTTGATGAAATGATCAGCCAAACGACAGTACATTTCACACTCAGTTCCTTTTATTGCAGGCAATGAGAGTCAGCCAGCAAGGTCCCAAGCATATTGAGCCCGACACACGCAGTTACAATCACATTACTATGCACATGCCCATGTCAATCATATTTCATTTCTTCTTATTGACCAATTACTTCTTGATCACAAACCTGAATAACAGTTATTCCCTTAATAGGTCATCTGCATTAAACTCCTGCAGTTGTGTGTGGTTCAGAGTTTTCTCTTTTCTTGATTTACTGTAACAGGCTGGGTACGCTTATGTGACCTGTGGTAAACATATGTAAATATCCGCACAGCAGCACAAGAATTCATCTGTACATTTCTCTGTTTCAATGTAACGTTTTCCACACTCCCCCCTTTTACCCTGAAAGGACAACCTTTAATGCCAATCTGAGCCAGTCTTTGGAATTCTCTACCCTCACCCTCCAGGATTATCACCGTTGGACCATAGCGCTGACTGTGGCTTGCATTATACCGTAGCTGGTGCAAAGGGTCCTGATACACCCTCCCAGAATCAAAACAATTACAATCAGGAGCAGTGTCCCAAGACCCCACTGAGCGATTGAGCTTCCTCAGTTTCCAAAAGTACTGCTCAACCAACTAACAAATCCCCAGCAATCATTGAGATTGTGTAACATGACCATTTCCTTTCGGATATGTTCAGCGAGGTTAGTAATTTCTTCGGAGTTATCAAGGATGTAGGTGCAATATTCCTGACCTATGAGGGCACAGGTGCCACCTTTCTCAGGCAAGATCCAGTCCAGAGCGATGTGACTCTGCTCACTCATCAAGTTCACCAGGAAAGACAATGACACAAACATCACTAAGAGAAAGCTGTCAGTTTAATACTCTCACCAAAACGTCCCTTTCACTCAAATACACGTTAACTTCAATTGCCATTACAACCCATTATTCAATTTAGTTTTGCATCTGCTACCACTGTCCATTGCTAATTGTTCAATCTCATCCAATGTTGCTATTTAATTATTCCTGCCAATCTAATCCCAGACATCTGAAGGGATCTGTAGCACATGGTAAATTATTGAATAATGTTTTGAAACAAAAGTCAAACATTTCTGTTTGATTCAGGCAAAACATACTTCACACTGATGTCAGTGGTGGGAAAGTTGCTGGAGAAGGTACCAAGGGATAAAATCTTTTTATATTTGGAAAAGAATGGGCTTATCACTGATAGGCAATATTGTTTTGTGTGGTGGAGATCGTGCCTTACTAACTTAGATTTTTTCAGGAAGTGACCAAGCTGATAGATGACAGAAGTTCTGTAGATGTCATATACATGGACTTTAGTCAGGTGTCTGATAAGGTTCCCAATGGTAAACTAATGGAGAAAGTGAAGTCACATGGTGTGCAGGGTGTTCTAGCTAGGTGGATAAAGAACTGGTTGAGCAACAGGAGACAGAGAGTAGTAGTTGAAGGGAGTTTCTCGAAATGGAGAAAGGTGACCAATGCTGTTCCACAGGGGTCAGTGCTGGGGCCACTGTTGCTTGTAATTTACATAAATGATCTGGAAGAGGGCATTGTTGGTCTGGTCAGTGAATTTGCAGATAACACGAATATTGGTGGAGTATCAGAAAGCATAGAGGACTGTCAAAGAATACAGGAGAATATAGATAGACTGGAGAGTTGGGCGCAGAAATGGCAGATGGAGTTCAATCTAGGCAAATGTGAGGTGATACATTTTGGGAAGTCTAATTTTAGAGTGAACTATACTGTAAACAGAAGAGTCTTGCGAAACGTTGATGAGCAGAGAGATCTGGGAGTTCAGATCCATTGTACCCTGAAGGTGGCTGCACAGGTGGATAGAGTGGTCAACAATGCATAGGGTATGCTTGCCTTCATTGGAAGGGGTATTGAGTATCAGTGCTGGCAGGTCATGGTAAAATTGTACAAGACTTTGGTTTGGCTGCATTTAGAATACTGTGTACAGTTCTGGTCATCACGTTACCAGAAGGATGTGGACGCTTTGGAGAGGGTGCAGAGACGGTTTACGAGGATGTTGCCTGATATGGAAGGTGCTAGCTATGAAGAGAGGTTGAGTAGGTTAGGATTGCTTTCATTAGTAAAAAAGGAGATTGAGGAGGGACCTATTTGAGATCTATAAAATCATGAAGGTTATAGACAGGGTGGATAGAGATAAGCTTTTTAACAGGGTGAGGGGTTCAATAACAAGAGGTCACACTTTCAAGGTGAGAGGTGAAAGGTTTAAGGGAGATATATACGCAGCAAGTACTTTACAGAGAGAGTGTTGGGTGCCTGGAATGCATTGCCAGCAGAGGTAGTAAAGGCAGGCATGGTAGATTCATTTAAGATGTATCTGGACAGATACATGAGTAGGTGGGGAGCAGAGGGATACAGATGCTTAGGAATTGGATGGGTTTGGATCGGCTCAGGCTTCAAGTGTTGAAGGGCCTGTTCCTGGGCTGTAAATGTTCTTTGTTCTTTGTTCATTTATTCTTTCTCTAAGATGGCCCATTAATCTTAAACTTACTTTGTAACTCATTTTAGATATTTAATATATTTCCTGACCGGCCCTACCTTCTCCCTGATCGTGATTTGGAGATGCCAGTGTTGGACTGGGGTGTACAAAGTTAAAAATCATACAAGACCAGGTCATAGTCCAACAAATTTAATTGGAAGCATTAGCTTTCAGAGCGCTGCTCCTTCATCAGGTGGTTGTGGAGTACACAATTGTAAGACACAGAATTTATAGCAAAAATTTCCAGTGTGATGTAACTGAAATTATACATTGAAAAATACCTTGATTGTTTGTTAAATCTCTCATCTGTTAGAATGACCATGTCAGTTTCACTTCTTTCATATGTAAATCACAAAGTTTTTTAAAAGTTACATTCTCAGGTCAACTGTAATAATTGATGTCAGCCAAATAAGATGTTGAAGATGTTAGCCCTCTGTGTTCCCTGTCTGTGCCATAATGTTTGGACTGATTTTAATCTAAAAAGTTAGTTAACAAAGTCTTACATGGATTCATGTGGATTTTGAGCAAAGTACAATGTAACTCTGTCAGTACAAATTCACCCCATAAACATATGTGTATGTGTGCATGTGGGTTTGTGTGTGTCTTTATGAGTGTGTGTCTGTGGCGAGGGGTTATGAGTGTGAGAGAGAGTGTATATGTGTGTGTGAGTGTGAAGGGGTCTAAGTCTGTGAGAGGGTGCATGTGTGTCTTTATGGGTGTGTGTGTCTGTAGTAGTGTGTGTGAGTGTCTGTGCACGTGCGTCTGTGCACATGTGTGTGTGTGCGTAGGAGTTGTTGTGTGTGTGTGTGTGTGTGTGTGTGTGTGTGTGTGTATATTACAATGGTGGCCACCTATAGTGTGACATGAACCCAAGATCGCAGTTGAGGCCTTCCCTATGGGTACTGACCTTAGCTATCAGCCTCTGCTTGACCACTTTTCGCTGCTGCCTGTCCTGAAGTCCGTCTTGGAGGACAGTCACCTGAAGGTCTGAGGTTGAATGTCCTGGACTGCTGAAGTGTTCTCCAACTGGGAGGGAACACTCCTGTCTGTTGATTGTTGTGCGGTGCCCATTCATCCATTGTTGTATCCTCTGCTCGGTTTCACCAATGTACCATGCCTCAGGTCATCCTTACCTGCAGCATATGTGATAGACAACGTTGGCTGAGTCGCTTGAGTACCTGCCTTCTCCCTGATCATTCTCTTATTCTTCACCTATGAGTAAAATGCTTTGGGGTTCTCCCTAATCTTTCCTTCCAAGCCTTTTTCGTGCCACCTCCTGGCTCTCCTCAGTCCATTACTGAGCTCCTTTCCCCAGTTAACGCTTTTCGGGTATCTCTTACCTGGAGATTTCTGTAATCCTTCCCAACGTTGTCTGGAATGTGCCTTGTTTCAAGGTGCCTCTGGCCAGTTACTTTTGTCTTTAACTTGTCTCCATTTATTGGTGCCCAAATACACATCCATCATCCGCTCAATGTCCTCACAATTTGGGATGTGGCTTTCACACAAGATCTCTAACTTTTGTAGGTTATCCTCAGTATTTGTTTTTGGGCTGGGCATTATTGCGACTATACCGCATAACTCGGAGGGTATCCAGGTCCAGTAGACATGGATGGTCTGGCTGTCTGGACCAGGAAATGTGTACATAGGGAGCTGATGGACCGGTCCACTTCTGCCTGCCCCTTTGGAGCAGATGTTAGATTACATTCCCTTCAGTATGGAAACAGGCCCTACTCCCAACAAGTTCACACAGACCCATGGAAGAGTAACCTACCCAGACCCATTCCCCTACCTTATATTCACCACTAACTAATGCACCTAACACTGTGGGCAATTTAACGTGGCCAATTCACCAGACCAGCACACCTTTGGATAGAAACCGGAGTACCCAGAGCAAACCCACACAGATACAGGGAGAATGTGCAAACTCCACGTAGACAGTCACCCAAGGCTGGAATCGAACCTGGGTCCCTGGCTGTGAGGCAGCAGTGCTAACCACTGAGCCACTGTGCCATGTGTTGTGTTTTGCAACAGGAACACTAAGGGTGCTTGGGTCTGGGGGAGGAAGTGTGGAGAGTCATTGATCTTGGCCATAGCCCTGCCTTACAGTGTACCATTGATACCAGCCCTCCCAGTCTTGGGTCTGGGTCTCTTTATCATCATCATGTTTGAGCCTGGTTACATTAGAGACCACGATCTTATCACAGTCCAATTTTATCTCTCTCCCCTATTGTCCTTTTCAACTTTCTCCCCATTCTCCTTGGCCTCTCTACTTTTCCACACTGACTCCTCTTTTTCCCTTAGTAGATGTGGTCAGCCAGAGATGAGAAACTGACAACCTCATTTCTTCCTTTCTCTCCTTTTCTCTCTGTCCCAGAAAATCTACTAATTGTTTTAAGCGATTGCAATTAAACGTGCTGTTCCGGGGAAATGGCTTTTCGGTCTTCTGTGTCCATTTCACCCAGGCCAAGTGTTATCGTTGGGGGAAAGGCAATTACGATCACTTAGGCAAGATTTAGAATGCATAGGATGGGGAAGGAAACTGCAGAGGATGGGTACGGTTTAAATACAGAACAAAAGGAATAAAGAAAATTTACAGCCCAGGAATGGCCTCTTCGGTCCTCCAAGCCTGAGCTGATCCAAATCCACTGCCTAAGCCTATCGCCCAATTCCTAATCATCTGTATCCCTCTGCTCACCACCTACTCATGCATCTGTCCAAATGCATCTTAAATGAATCTCCCATACCTGCCTCTCCTACCTCTGCTGGCAACGTGTTCCAGACACCTTTCACCTTTGTGTAAAGTATTTTCTGCGTATATTTCCCTGAAACTGTTCACCTCTCACCTTGAACATGTGACCTCTCATTATTGAATCCTTCACCCTGGGAAAAAGCTGATCTCTATCCACTCTGTCTATACCCTTCATGATTTTATAGATCCCAATCAGGTACCCCTTCAATCTCCTTTTTTCTAATGAAAACAATCCTAATCTACTCAACCTCTCTTCATAGCTTTCACCTTCCATATCAGGCAACATCCTCGTAAACCGTCTCTGTACCCTCTCCAAAGCGTCCACATCCTTTTGGTAATGTGGTGACCAGAACTTATACAGTATTCTAACTGCGGCCGAACCAACGTCTTGTACAATTTTAACATGACTTGCCAGCTCTTATACTCAATACCCTGTCTGATGAAGGCAAGCATACCATATGCCCTGTTTGACCACTCTATCCACCTGTGCAGCCACCTTCAGGGTGCAATGGACCTGAACTCCCAAAACTCTCTACTCATCAACTTGCCTATCACTGATAAGCTCATTCTTTTCCAAATGTAATTGGATTTTATCCCTCAGTACTTCACCAGCAACTTTCCCACCACTGACGTCAGGCTCACTGGTCTGTAGTTACCTGGAATATACCTATACCCTTCTTGTACAGAGGGACAACATGAGCAACTCTGCAGTCTTCCAGCACCTAATCTGTGTTTAGGCATGTTACAAAGATATCTATTTGGGCCCCAGTTATTTCTTCTCTTCCCTCCCTCAGAAACCTGGGATAGATCCCATCTGGCCTGGGGATTTGTCCGGCTAAAATGCTTTAGACTACCCAACACATCGTCCCTCCTTAAGCCAACGTGATCCAGAGTAAACAAACATCTATCTCTAATCTCAGCATTCATCATCTCCCGTACCTCAGTGAACACTGATATAACGTAATCATTGAAAATCTCACCCATTTTCTCAGGTTCGACACACAACCTTCCTTCTTTATCCTTTAGCAGATCAACCCTTTCTCTCATTACCCTCATGCTTCTCATATAAGAATAAAAGGCCTTTGGATTATCCTTAATTCTGCTCACTAAAGTTATTTCATGACCCCTTGATTCCTCATTTAAGACTGGTCCTACTCTCCCGGTATTCTTCCAAGGCATGTTCTGTTCTTAGGTACTTGGACCTTCTGTACGCTTCCCTTTTCCTCTTGGCTAGTTTCATGATTTCTCCTGTCATCCACGGTTTACGAATCTTGTGTTTCCTATCTCTTGTTTCCAAAGGGACATGCCTATCCTGCACTATCTTCAACCTATCTTTGAACGTCTCCCACATATCAAATGTGGGCTTTCCTTCAAATAGCCGTGTCGAATCCACATTTCCCAGCACCTGCTTAATTTTGATATAATTGGCCTTGGCTCAGTTTAGCACCACACTCATCTTTTGTCTATGAGTATTCTAAAACGCACAGAATTGTGGTCATTGTTCCCAAAGAAATCCCCCACTGCAACACCTACCACTTGGCCTGGCTCATTCCCCAACACCAGGTCCAATATGGCCCCTTCCCTTGTCGGACTATTGACATACTGCTCTCAAATACTTTCGTAGATGTTCCTTACAAATTCTGCCCCATCCAGACCTCCGACACTAAGTGTACCCCAGTCAATGTTGGGAAAATTAAAATCTCCAATCACCACTCCCCTGTTACCTCTACATCTTTCCATAACCTGTTTACCTATTTGTTCTTCTACCTCACCCTCACTGTTGGGAGGCCTGTAGTACAGCACCAACAATGTAACTGCATCCTTCTTATTTCTCAGCTCCACCCATAAGACCTCACTTCTCACACCCTCCATAGTGTCTTCCTTTAGCACAGCCATGATATCATCCCTGACCAGCAATGCTAACTTCATGATCCTACAGTCTCCAGTTTCCACCTCACTGTCTACTTGTCTTCTCTTCTGCTTCCCAGCCCCCTGCCACATTAGTTTAAATCCTCCCCAACAGCAGGAGCAAAAACTCAGCCAAGGACATTAGTTCCAGTCTGGTTCAGATGTAGACTGTCCAATTTGTAACCATCCCACCTGCCCCAGAACTGGTCCCAATGTCCCACAAATCTGAACCCTTCCTCCTACACCATCCCTCAAGCCACGTGTTCATCCTGCCTATTCTTTCATTTCTACCCTGGTGAGCACGTGGCATTGGTAGTAATCCTGAGATCACTACTTTTGAGGTCCTCCTCTTTAACTTCTCTCCTAGCTCACTGAATTCTGCTTTCAGGACCTCATCTCATTTTTTACTTATATCATTAGTGCCTATACACCACGACAACTGACTGTTCACCCTCCTCTTTCAGAATGCTCTGCAGCCAATCGATGACATCCCTGACCCGAACACCTGGAACATACCATCCAGGAGTCTCGTTTACGGCCACAGAACCACCTATCTACACCCCTCACAATAGGATCCCCTATGACTATGGCACTATGAGTCTTTTTACCACCCTTCTGAACAGCAGTGCCCGCCACGGTGCCATGATCCTGGCAACTGCTGCCCTTCCCTAGTGAGCAATCTCCCCCAACAGTACCCAAATCCATATATCTGTTTTGGAGGGAGATGACCGTAGGGAACACCTGCACTGCCTTCCTACTCTTTCTCTTTCTTTTGGTCACCTTCAGCAACTCTAACCTGCGGTGTGACCAGTTCACTAAACGTGTTATCCACGACCTCCTCAGCATCATGTATGCTCCACAGTGAGTCCATCTGCAGCTCCAGAGCCATCATGCGGTCAAACAAGAGCTGCAGCGGGACACACTTCTAAGAGTCAGGGATGTCAGCCTTTCCCTGAGCTCCCACGTCAGGCAGGAGGCATATACCATGGGTCTGAGGTCCCTGCCATTGTAGGCCTTAGCTTTTTAATCAACAAACTAAAACCAAATTATGCACTTGAATATATGAAAGAAAGAAAGAAAGATTTAAAAAATCCTGACCTTACAGAATCCTTTTCTCTTGTGGTTACAGGAGGGTGGGCGAGAGGGAGATATTACATGCGGAGTATCTTGGGTTTAGTCGCTTCCCGGCAACCTCCTTGTCTCCAACGTTACCTCCGCTCTGTCTCCCACTGCTCCCAGGCAGGAAATGCGGAGCTTTCTCAAGGAACAGCTACTAGGTGTCCTTGGTAAGTATGTACCGGTCAGGCAGGGAGGAAGTTGTCAAGCATGGGAACCATCAAGGTAAAAACAATGACTGCAGATGCTGGAAACCAGATTCTGGATCAGTGGTGCTGGAAGAGCACAGCAGTTCAGGCAGCATCCAACGAGCAGCGAAATCGACGTTTTGGGCAAAAGCCCTTCATCAGGAATAAATCCTGATTTATTCCTGATGAAGGTCTTTTGCCCGATACGTCGATTTTGCTGCTCGTTGGATGCTGCCTGAACTGCTGTGCTCTTCCAGCACCACTGATCCAGAAGCATGGGAACCATGTTTTACTCTGGAAGTTGAATCTGTTGTCAAGAGAAAGAAGAAGACTTATGTTAGGATGAGAGGTGTTGGCTCAGTTCGGGTGCTTGAGAGTTAAGAAGAGCAAGGAGGGGACATGATAAATTGTTGGCGGATAGGGTCAAGGAAAACCCAAAGTCTTTGTGTAGGTATATCAGGAATAAAAGAATGACTAGAGTAAGATTAGGGTCAATCATGGATCGTAGTGGGAAGTTGTACATGGTATCAGAGGAGATAGGGGAAGTGCTAAATGAATATTTTTTGTCAGTATTCACAGTCGAAAAAGACAATGTTGTTGAGGAGAATACTGAGATACAGGCTACCAGACTAGATGGGATTGAGGTTCACAAGGAGGAGTTGTTAGCAATTCTGGAAAGTGTAATATTAGATAGGTCCCTTGGGCCGGATGGGATTTATCCTAGGATTTTCTGAGAAGCCATGGAGGAGATTGCCAAGCCTTTGACTTTGATCTTTATTTTGTCATTGTCTACAGGAATAGTGCCAGAAGACTGAAGGATAGCAAATGTTGTTCCCTTGTTCAACATGGGGAACAGAGATAACCCTGGTAATTGTAGACCAGTGATGCCATATTAATGTTGTGGGTAAAGTGTTGGAAAGGGCTACACGAGAGAGGATTTATAATCATCTAGACAGTAAACAGGAAGAGAAAATCCTGCCAGGCCCCCAAAGCCTCCCAGCAAAGGGGGAAAAGACAGCTGCACGAGGGAGAGAAGGCCGCGCTTCGGAAGGGGAAGACGGGCGCAAAGAAGGTCACCACCACCAGAAGAAGAGACAAAGCACCATAGATAAAGAGGAGGGCATTTCCTCCCAACCAGGAAACAACAGACTCCCCGAAGTCCACCCTCCACCCAGGGAGAACCAGGGGGTACCCACTGCCCCACAACTACAGGTAACTGAACGCTGTGATCCTCTGACAGTCCCATTGTCAGACACAGAACTGGACGGTGCGGACCCTTGCCTTGGCTCAATGACACCAGAGCGGGTAAATGACCCCAGTGAGGAGCTGGATAGCTACCTCAGCCCAGCGAAGGTCCAGCAGTTTGTGCTCACCATAGGGGATGCAGACAGCTACCCCAGAGACAGGACAGTCAAATGGACAATGGTAACCCCAAAAACTGGGGATTAAAGAAGGTTCCTTTGTTATCGTATAACAGGGCACCCTCTCACTAGGTGGGTTCCACTGAAGCCACAGCTAAATAATAAGAGACTGGATGGTTAATAAAGGGAAATGTAGATAGGAAAACTGTAAATTCGATTAATTCAATCTGTTCTTTGTAATGTTCAGACATGCAATGTATATATCTATGAACGACATGACAAATTGTACAGGTACCAAAGATTTATATCTATGAATAAAGTATATTTTGAAATTAAAAAAAATCTGTTTGCTCAATAGCAGGACGCTCACATTAATTCTGCCCAGATGGTGTGGGAAGTAATTAATATTCAACCACAAATACCTTGCTCTTATCTCACCCACCCAGAATCCACCTGATCCTCAAGGGTGTGTGCTCCTGTCCTTCCAGAGATGGGATTGTACGGTGAAGGGATTGAATTGGGCTCAGCTGGTGCCTGGTGGGACATGAAACTGTGGAGAAGAACCCCCAGAATTCCAGGGATTAGTGTTGGGATCCTTGTTTTTCCTGATATTTAGTAATGATTGGGATCTTGCTGTGCAGGGGACAAATTCAAAGTTTGTAGATGGCACCAAACCAGGAAGAATTGTAAAATGTGAGGGGGACAGTTCAGAACTCCAAAGCACATTGATAAGTGTGGGATTTGGGGGAGGAGGGGAGGTGGATGAGGTTCAGGGCAGAGAAATGGGAAGTGATGCACTTTGGTGGGAAGGAAATAGAGTCAATATAAAATGGGGGGGGCGCAATTCTAAATGGGGTGCAGCAGGAGCAGGGGGAACTGGGGGTATATGTGCACAGATCATTGAAGGTGGCAGGACAGGTAGAGAGAGCAGTGAATAAAGCACACAGTGTCCTCCACATTACTAACACAGGCACAGAGTACAAGAGAAAGGAGGTGTTGCTGAACATGTACAAGGCCCTTGTTTGACCCCAGCTGGAGTATTGTGTCCAGGTGTGGACCCCACATTATCGGAAAGATGGGAACACATCGGAGAAAGGGCAGGAGTGATTTACAAGAATGGTTCCAGGGATAAGATGGGTTTTTTCCGACAATTGGCAATGAATTTATAGGAGTCATTAGATTCTTAACTCCAAATATTCATTGAATTCAAATTCCATCTTTTCCCATGGTGTGATTTGAACCTGGGTTCCTGGAACATTGCAAGGATCTCTGGATTAACAGTCCAGTGATAATACCATGGCTTCCACAATCCCTTTTGGGAATCACTGTTGTCAGGGAGGTTTCCAGAGAACTGGAAAATAGCTAATGTAACATCCTTCTTTAAGATGGGAAGGAGGCAGAAGACAGGAAGCTATCGGCTGGTTAGCCTGATCTCGGTCATTGGTAAGGTGTTAGAGTCCATTATTACAGATGAGATTGCAGAGTGCATGGTAAGAACGGTCTTCATCTCGGGGAGGTCATGCCTGACAAATCCGATAGAATTCTTTGAGGATGTAATGAGCAAGTTGGACAAAACAGAGCCAGCACATGTAACATATTTAGATTCCCTGAAGGGCTTTGAGAAGGTGCTGTACAGGAGTTTACTAAATAAGATGTAGGCCCATGGTGTTAGGGGCAAGGTACTGGCATGGATAGAGGATTGCCTGACTGGCAGAAGGCAGACAGCAGTGAGAAAGGGCTCTTTTACAGGATGGTACTCAGTGACGAGTGGGGTTCCACAGGGCTCAGTGTTGGGATCATAACCATTGATAAGGCAGAAGTGGTGACTGCAGATACTGGAGATTAGCGTCAAGATTAGAGTGGTGCTGGAAAAGCACAGCAGATCAGGCAGCATCCGAGGAACAGGAAAAATTGACTTTGATTTTTTCTGGTGAAGGGCTTTTGCCCGAAATGTCAATTTTTCCTGCTCCTCAGATGCTGCCTGACCTGCTGTGCTTTTCCAGCACCACCCTAATCTCGACTCATAACAATTGACGTTATACAATAACGATCTGGAGGAAGGAACTGAGGGCATTGTTGCTAAGCTTGTGGATGTCACAGAGATAGGTGGAGGGACAGGCTGTGTTGAGGAAGCAGGGAGTCTGCAGAAGGAATGGGACAGGCTGGGAGAGTGGGCAGATAAATGGCTGATAGAATACAATGTGGGAAAATGTGAGGTTGCGCACTTGGTAGGATGAACAGAGGCACAGACTATTTTCTAAATGGAGAAAAGCTTCATAAATATGAATCAAAAAGGGACTAATTCAGGATTACCTTCAGGTTAATATGCAGTGTGTGTTTGTGTAAGCGTACAATTTTCCCTGAGTTCATCAGGGTCCAATCATTTTCAGTTGCTTCATCAATGACCTTCCCTCCATCACAAGTTCAAAAGTCGGGGTGTTCACCAGTGATTTTCTTTTATTCATTTGTGGGAGGTGGGCATCATTGTCTGACCAACATTTAATGCCCTTCCCTAATTGCTCCCTTGGAAAGGTGGTGGTGAGCTGCCCTCTTGAACCCCCATAAGCTGTTGGTAGAAACATCAAAGAAGAGCTTCGCAGGAGGCTCCAGAGCACTGATGATGTCTCCTAGCCAGGGGACGAAACGTTTGCAACAAAAACTTCCAGCTCGGCGAACAGAACCACAACAACGAGCACCCGAGCTACAAATCTTCGCACAAACCTTGAACACTTACGGGCGAGAGACGCTGAGACAAGCCAGGAAATGGGAATCCTGCGCTAACCACCTAAGCGCCACATATGAACAACTCCGGTTCCTACACGAATGCCGAAAGAATCAAATCCTTCCACAATGTGTCAGGTACAGACCACCAGTCAATAATCCACACGCCAGGGAAACAGCCAAGCAGAACGGACTCAGGATGATCCAGGTAATGATCACAGATGCTCACAACCGACTGCACAAATACAAACAAGAAATTGCGCGCCAAAAGTTGTTAATTTCAAAGACCACTAATCATGAATGGACCCGGACCATAGAACAGGCTGTCACTATAGGACAGAACAGGACAACATGTCTCAAAAAAAACGGCACTGAAAGAAAAACTGGCCAAACTAACACACAAAAAAGAGGACACTACAACACACACCTGGGTTAAAAACCTCTCCCACAGACAGCTCACAGACATGGAAAGAACTATACTGTCCAAGGGACTCAACTACAACCACAGGGATGCCAAGACAGCAGACTTCCTAGCAGCACTAGAATGCATACTCAGGAACAATGGACTGACTGAAGAGATACAACAAACAGTGAGACAAACGGTCGTACCTATGATGATAAGAAAAAGACAAACACATAACCTCAACACCAAGGAGAGGGAAGCACTGAAAGCACTAAGAAATGATAAGAACATAATCATACTACCAACAGATAAAGGCAGAATGACGGTCATCCTAGATAAATCAGATTACATCAAAAAAGCACAACACCTACTAGCAGACACCAACACCTACCAAATGAAGGATTCTGACCCCACACCACAACTCACCAATAGAATAAATAACACACTAAGGAATCTACAAAAAAATGGACAGATAACCAAAGCTGACCTACGAAGAATGAAACCGGAAAGTAACAACACCCCCAGATTCTATGGACTACCCAAAGTACACAAACCAGACATCCCACTCAGACCCATAGTATCACTACCAGGGACACCAGCATACAAACTGGCCCAAAGAACTACAACAGAAACTGAAACACCTGGTCAGCGGATCCAAACACGCCATACAATCAACACAGGAATTCTTGGATGCTATCAGGAATACACACATAGACAAAGAAGAAACCATGATCTCATTCGACGTGACGGCACTGTTCACTTCGATTGACAAGACCCTAGCCAGAGAACCAATAGCCAACCTACTGGACATACAGAACAGAAAACAGGAGGCGGAACCTATCAACAAAGACGGCATACTTAAACTACTGGACTTGTGCCTCACTACACACTTTACATTCAACAATCAGATATACGAACAAATCAACGGAACACCCATGGGATCACCAATCTCGGGACTCATAGCAGAGGCAGTTATGCAAAGGTTAGAACAAACAGCCCTACCACAAATTCAACCCAAACTCTGGGTCAGATATGTTGATGACACGTTTGTAATCATCAAAAACACGGAAATAGAAAAAACACACTGGATCATCAACGCCACACTCACAGGAATCCGATTCACGAGAGAAGAAGAAAAGGATAGCCAACTCCCATTCCTAGACGTGATAGTACAGAGAACACCGTACAGAGAATTCACCACAAGGGTACACAGGAAAACAACACACACAGACCAAGTCCTAAACTATGAAAGTAACCACCCCAACACACACAAACGAAGCTGCATCAGGACACTATTCAAAAGTAGTACACCAGAACTGTGAAAAGAGGAAGAGGAACACCTATACAAGGTATTCGCCAAAAACGGATATCCGCGCAACTTTATCAACAGATGCCTAAGAGATAGACCACGGAACGAGGACATGCCACAACCAAAAGGACTAGCCACACTACCATACATCAGGAGCGTTTCAGAACTGACAGTCAGACTACTGCGACCCTTAGGACTCATAACGGCACACAAACCAACAGCCACGCTCAGAAAAAAACTTACGAGAACAAAGGAGCCAATACCCAACATGAGCAAAACTAATGTAGTTTACAAAATACCATGCAAGGACTGCACAAAACACTATATAGGACAAACAGGAAGACAGCTAACAATCCACATACATGAACATCAACTAGCCACGAAACGACATGACCAGCTATCCCTAGTAGCCACACACTCAGACAACAAGCAACATGAATTCGACTGGGAAAACACTACTATCATAGGGCAAGCCAGACAGAGAACAACCAGGGAATTCCTAGAGGCATGGCATTCATCCACAAACTCCATCAACAAACACATCGACCTGAACCCAATATACCAACCACTACAGCGGACAGCTGAAACTGACACCCGGAAGCGGCAAGGACAGAACACTATAAATACCGGAAGAAACATCAAAGAAGTGCTTCACAGGAGGCTCCAGAGCACTGAAGATGTCTCCTAGCCAGGGGACGAAACGTTTGCAACAAAAACTTCCAGCTCGGCGAACAGAACCACAACAACAAGCACCCGAGCTACAAATCTTCGCACAAACCTTGAACCCTCAATACCCTTGGTGGGGGGAGAGTTCCAGGATTGTGACCCAGCGACATTGAAGGAACGGTGATCATTTCCAAGTCAGGATGGTGAGTGGCTCAGAGGGGAACTTGCAGGGAGTGGTGTTCCCATGTATCTGCTGTCCATATGGTCTGGCCTGAATCCTCCTCTTTAAGAAACACAGATGCTAGTATCCATTTCACTCCTTTGTCATGAATTAGAGATGGGGAGATGTCTTTGGCCAGCTGAGGATGTTGGTTCCTCCTGTTATAAGGGAAGCTTTGAACCTACATTTCCCCTGGGAGCCCTTGAAAAGCTGCTCTCTTGCCTGTACAAAAGTGACCTGACAAAATGAAGGTTTTCACACCCCAGGCAGAACAGGATGGAGGTGACCAGGATGTACCTGTTATCTGGCAGTGGGCAGGTAGTGAATGGCAGTTAGAAAAATGCCTTCTCTATGTTAATCTAGAGTGTACAGTAATTTTGTTCCTGACTATATTAATTCATTCCATATTCCTTGGTCTGTATGTCATTGCGTAATGTATCTGTCTTTAAGAGTTGTTCAATTATTTTTCTACATCATTCTCCAAATCCCACAGCCTGAGGACACATTCAGTCTGACGACATCATTCCAAATAGTTACCAAAAGGGACAAACAGCTTCACCTCAGGATAGTGAGTGGCTTGGAGAGGAACCTGCAGGTGGTGTTGTCTCATGTATCTCCTGCCCTTGTCCTTTTAGGATCAAAGTGACTGTGGGTTTGGAAGGTGCTGTCTGAGGATGTTTGGTGAATTTCCCAGCCCAACTTGGAAATGGTACGCACTGCTGCTACTGAGCATCGGTGGTGGAGGGAGTGGACGTTGGTGAATGTGGGGTCAATCAAGCGGGTGCTGTTTTGTCCCTGGATGGTATTGTGTTTCTTGAATGTTTTGGACATTGACAGGGTCAATAGAAGAAAGTTTCCTCCTTGGTAGAGAGATCAGAAACAAGGAACCCAACATCCTGGGGTTACCATTGACCAGAAACTCAACTATATTCACAACATATACACCGAGGCTACAAGAGCATGTCAGAGGCAGGAATACTGCTGACTCCCCAAAACCTCTCCACCATCTACAAGAAATGTTAGTCTCACCAGTCTCCTAAATTATTTTGAAAACAGACACTAGATTTGACATCAGGATGTTTCCACAATCTTTCCTGATGTGCCCCTTTTAAAAGGGAATTGTGAAGAAGCTGTTAATTATCTCACCAAGTTAGTTGGTAAATAGATAAAAGTGGGACCACTTTAACCAGCCGGGCAGCATGGTTTCAGGGTCTGAGCTTGTTCAGTCTGTTTGCTCAATAGCAGGAAGCTCATGTTCGTTCTCTCCTGGTGGCATGGTGTGTAATTAATGACAAACCACAAATATCTTGCTCCTTATCTCACCCTCCCAGAATCCACTTTAATGCCAAGTGTGTATGCTCCACTCCTTCCAGACATAGCATTGTATAACAATTGGATTTAATGAGGTTCAGTGTGTGCCCTGTGTGACTCCAAACTGCAGAGCGGATCCCCCCCCTTCCCCCAACAACATGATTCCCAGGAGTCAGTGTTAGGAATTTTGCCTTGCCAGATATTTATTAATGATTGGGATCTTGCTGTGCAGGGGACAAGTTCAAAGTTTGGAGATGGCACCAAACCAGGTAGAATTGTAAACTGTGACAGGTGCAGTGCAGGACTGTAAAAGGACTTTGACAATTTGGGGGAGTAGGGTGAAAGAGGGGGCAGATGCGGATCAGTGCAGAGAAGTGGGAGGTGATGCACTTTGGTGGAAAGGACATTGAGAGACAACATAAAATGGTGGGGGGTGCAATTCTAAAGGGGGTGCAGCAGAGGCATGGAGAGTTGGGCGTTATATGTGCACAGATAATTGAAGGTGGCAGGACAGGGAGAGAGAGCAGTGAATAAAGCACACAGTGTCCCCAGTTTTATTAACAGGGGCACAGAGAGAGGGACAGACCCAGAAAGGGAGAGGCTGAAACAGTGAGAGTGACAGAGACACAGACAGTGAGAGAGATATAGAGACACAGACAGAAATAGACAGAGGGAGAGTGACAGGGCCAGAGTTTAAGTTAAAAATCACACAACACCAGGTTATAGTCCAACAGGTTTAATTAGAAGCACACTAGCTTTCAGAGAGACGCTCTTTTATTAGGTGATTGTGGAGGGCTCGATCGTAACACAGAATTTATAGCAAAAATTTGCAGTGTGATGTAACTGAAATTATACATTGAAAAATTGATTGTCTGTTAAGCCTTTCATCTGTTAGAATACAGTGATAGTCTCACTTCTTTCATGTGTAAATCACAAAACCCTTCTTTTAAAAGTTGCATTCTCGGGTTAGCTGCATTCTCGGATTCGGAATACGTAGAATCTGTGTGAGGATAGTTGAGGAATCACAAAGGAAAAATAACCCAGGTGGGTGCTGTGTAAAGGGCTCCTGGCAGTAGTCAGTGTGGAGGGCAACAAAATAAATCAGGAAAGAGAAAAGGCATGTAAGAAAGGCATTATTCTAATAATCATGGAGGACTTCAAAAGGCAAATGGATTGTGAGATTCAGTTTAGTCACAGATCCAAAGAAAAGGAATTTGTGGAAAGTCTAGGATTTTTTTTTTAGCAACCTGTGGCAGATCCTAAAAGGGAACAGACAGTTCTGGATTCAGTGATGTGTCATGAGGCAGACTGGATTAGGGAGATTAAGGTGAAGGAACCCTTGGGGGACAGTGACCGTAAATGATCGAATATGCTGTTGGTATCTTCCACCATGAAAACTGACGCAAAGCATCTGTTCAGTTCCCTCTCTGTTTATTTGTTCCCCATTATGACTTCTCCATCCTCATTTTCCAACAATTCAATGTCCACTCTTCTGTGTCTCTTACTTTATGTATTTACAAAAAACTTGTTCCAATCTCCTTTTATATAACGAGCTAGCTTACTCTCAGATTTCATCTTCTCTTTCCTTATTGCTTTTTGACTTATCCTCTGCTGGTTTTCAAAAGCTTCCCAATCCTGTGGCTTCCCAATAATTTTCACTTTCTGTTTGCTGTATGTACAAATATAGACGTGAACTGAACCAAACATCAACATGGAATGTAAAGGTCTGCGTTTTCACAAATATACATGTACAAATGTGGACACCTACACACACACACACACACACACACACACATTTTGACCCAACGACACTGAAGGACCGGCGATATATTTCCAAGTCAGAATGAAAAGTGGTTTCACAGGGATCTTGCCATGAATGGTGTTCCCATTTAATATGCGGACACTGGTGATTTAATGCCTATTTGAAAACTTGCATTTTAGAGGATTGTGGAAAATATTTTACATTTTGTAGGAACACCTCGAGTGGTTTCTTTCAAGGTCGCAGGCACTGCTTTTCTAGAAACCAAACTCCCATGAAATGACATGACTTGTGCTCACTGCTCGCTGTGCTGTACACCGTACTGTGGCTGTTTGTACTGTAACTGGATGGAGAGAGTGCTTTGTGTATGTAATTAGCTGAGGGACCTAAAGCCTGTGAGGAAGGGATACTCATTTTATCACTCCCATAGTTGGTGAAAGAAACAACCCACTTGTTGAGTTCAGGATGAAACCTTTCTGACAGAGTGATCGAATAAACTTCTCGATTGTATTTCCCTGAACAACTGATATTTATGGGGACAGCCCTGTGTGTGTGTGATCAGTGATAGCCACATGTGTAAGAATACAGAGGTGGCAAACTTTGAAATGTTTTATGCTTCATCTTTCTATCTTCAAGAATGACCCATTGGCTGGAGTGTTCTTACTTTCACAAATACAGTCTCTGCAGAGAATATTGGTTTTTCTGATTTCACGAAGAGTGAGATTGTGTGAAAGAGAAAAAGAGAAAATTGTTGCTGAAAAATGTGTTGCTGGAAAAGTGCAGCAGGTCAGGCAGCATCCAAGGAGCAGGAGAATCGACGTTTCGGACATAAGCCCTTCTTCAGGAAGGCTTATGCCCGAAATGTCAATTCTCCTGCTCCTTTGATGCTGCCTGACCTGCTGCACTTTTCCAGCAACACATTTTTCAGCTCTGATCTCCAGCATCTGCAGTCCTCACTTTTTCCACAGAAAATTGTTGGAAAATCTCAGCAGGTCTGGCAACACTGTGGAGAGAAATCAGAGCTAACAGTTCAGGTCCAGTGACCCTTCCTCAGAAGTGCTAACTCTTTTTATATCTCTCCACAGATGCTGTCAGACCTGCTGAGTTTTTCCAGCAACTCCTGTTTTTGTTTCTGATTTACAGCATCACCAGTTCTTTCGGTTTTGATTGAGATTATGTTGGTGTGTTTTGGGGATGTTGAGAGGGATCGCTATTTAGATGTGTACGTTACTTGACTTTGTGATAAACAGTTATTGCATCTTCAGTTAATGTTAGACTTTGATAATAAGCTTTGGTCAGAGCCTTGAATATAGGAGTTGGGAGGTCGTGTTAAGGCTGTATGGAACATTGATGAGGCCACGTTTGGAATATTGCATTCAATTCTGGTCTCCCTGCTGTAGGAAGGATATTGTGAAATTTGAAAGAATTCAGAGAAGATTTAAAAGGATGGGGCCAGGCTTGGATGGTTCGAGCTATAGGGAGAGGGTGAATAGGCTGGGGCTATTTTCCCTGGAGCATCAACCTATAAACCTTATAGAGGTTTATAAAATCATGAGAAGCATGGATAGGGTGAACAGCGAAGGTCTTTTACCTCGGGTAGGGTGTCCAAAACTAGTGGGCATGGGTTTAAGGTGAGTGGGGAAAGATATAAAAGGGACTTGACGGGCCCATGTTTCGCACAGAGGGTGGTGTGCATATGGAACAAGCTGCCAGAGGAGATGGTGGAGGCTGGTACAATGACAACTCTTCAAAGGCATCCTTTGAAGGAATAAGAAGGATTTTGGGGGATGTGGACCGAGTGTTGGCAAATGGGATGAGGTTTATATCAAATATCTGGAATTCATGTACCAGTTTGACCAAAGGGTTTGTTTCCATGCTGTACAACTCTGTGACTCTATAGTGAGTATGTTTATTTAGAATTGATCTTTTTAGAAGATATTGGATTGGAGATTCTGGTCACTGGAGTAAAGGAAGGGTTTGATTTGTTACAGGAGTAGAGAGAGACAGTGAATCCTCCAGCTCCAGTCCTGACAATCTCCTCCATTTACTTTTCAATAAGTGACTTGGGGGAATGTAGCTGTCACTGTGTGGGTTCAGCTTTAATCTCACGTTCCTCACGGCCCCTGGAGAAGGTGGTGGGGACTGGCAGTATTCCATGTGGTGTCTGAACACGGGATAGTCACAGTGACATTACAGAGGGAGCTCCGGGATTCAGGGTAATTGGAATTACACTGGAATTTTCCGAGAATCAGATTTAATCAGCAGGTTGTTTCCAGGGTCAAGACTTGTCCTTATGGCAGGAAGGTTGGGGATTGAGGGAGAGTTGGGGAGGGGGGAATGCACCAAATCACAAATCACAAAGGTATTGTGGTGCAATGGTGGCTGTTCAGCCCATCCGCTGGTACTGACTCTCTGAGCATTTGATGTCATTTTGTTAAAGTTGTGCAACTGTGGTGAACAAATCACACAACACCAGGTTATAGTCCAACAGGTTTATTTGGATGTGCAAGCTTTTGGAGTGCTGTTCCTTTATCAGGTAGCTAGTGAGGCAGGATCATAGGGCACAGAGTTTATGGTAAAAGATCAAAGTGTCATACAGTTGATGCGATGTATTGAGCAAACCGAGATTGCTGTTCAGTCTTTAATCACTTAGAATGTGTTTGCAGGTTTCGATTCATGTAAATCCCGAATTTTCTTTGAAGTCTTATTGCGTGATAACTTCAGGATGATGTTTTTGTTTTAAAAGGTGACATCTTAGCTCAGACAATGCATTAAAGTTGTGTGGTTAGAGTTTAGGAGAAAGTGAAGCTGCCAGAGATCAGAGTGAAAAGTGTAGTGCTGGAAAAGCACAGCTGATCAGGCAGCATCCAAGGAGAAGGAGAGTGGACATTTCAAGCATAAGCTTTTTGTCAGGATTCCTTGGATGCTGCCTGAGGTTGCTGCCTGTCCATATCCCAGACTGGTTGAGTCAGACTGGTTCCATTTCCAAAGTAGAATTGATAAAATGTCAATGGACTGACTGCCTACAGATTATGTGCTTTGAACAAAATAAATTGTATGTGCAAATGCAAATTCACCCGTAGGTGTGTGTGGTGTGTGTGTGTGTTGTGTGTGTGTGGCTGTGTGTGGTGTGTGGGGTGGGGTCCGTGTACTGTAACATAAACCCAATGTCCCGGTTGAGGCCATTCCAGTTGAGGCTATCAGCCTCTGCTCGGCCACTCTGCGTTGTAGCGTATACCAAAGTGCACCTTGGATGATGGTCACCTGAGATCCAAGGCCGAATGTCCTGACCGCTGAAGTGTTCCCAGACTGGGAGGAAACATTACTAGGTAAAAACAATGATTGCAGATGCTGGAAACCAGATTCTGGATCAGTGGTGCTGGAAGAACACAACAGTTCAGGCAGCATCCAACAAGCAGCGAAATCGACGTTTCGGCAAAAGCCCTTCATCAGGAATAAAGGCAGTGAGCTGGAAGCATGGAGAGATTAGCTAGTGGCGGGTGGGGTGGGGAGAGAGTAGCATAGAGTACAATGGATGAGTGGGGGAGGGGATGAAGGTGATAGGTCAGGGAGGAGAGGGTGGAGTGGATAGGTGGAAAAGAAGATAGGCAGGTTGGACAAGTCCGGACAAGTCATGGGGACAGTGCTGAGCTGGAAGTTAGAAACTAGGATGAGGTGGGGGAAGGGGAAATGAGGAAGCTGTTGAAGTCCACATTGATGCCCTGGGGTTGAAGT